>NC_041395.2:77354634-77654634 GCF_900747795.2 Erpetoichthys calabaricus
AATGTGGTGCATGTTTTTGTGAGGATAGGTACAGTTCTGAACACTTGCTTCATTAAATAAGTGGATGATGTGTGGCTGTGCCAACCCAGAGACTAAGTTCATTTATGTGGAGTTTACAGAGGCATCCTGTCTGTTTAGAATAGACCTCTCCAAGGAACATCTATCTGCCACTTCATCTTAAAGATGTGCATGTTAAGTTGATTCCTGTGTGTGCAAGAGTACCCTGCAAAGGAACAACACACTGCTAAGGGATGCTGAGTGACTTATGCCCAGTGCTGCCATTATAGGTTGTACTCAACCCTATAATGGAAAAAAGTATTTTAGGTAATGAATAAATGGGACACAGGAAGAATGTTCTTCTAGCAGTAGTATTAGTAGTATTGTCAAGAGTACAGTGACATTCTTACTTGTAACACTACACGCCACATGGCTCATTGTGACTGGAGACAGGTGTAGGAACAACCAGTTCCATTTAAACTAGCATTAGGATAGGAACCAAATATATTTACCCTATCCACAAGGAATTCAAAGGAAAAAAAAAAACTTGCCTTAAATTTTAAAAACTATGTGCAAGTTCTATTGTATCCTTCTCCTGTTTTCGTAACAAAACATGCTGAAATCTAGCTGTGACTTTCTGGAAAAGCCATTTAAAAGAGGCTAAAGATAATCATTCACAGGTTCCCAGGTAAACACCTACAGTATTCTGCTGCATTTCTTCTCCCAGTAGGGGAAAATTCATCACCTATACTAGCTTACCAAAGTCATCTACCCCTTTACACTTACTGGGCCTTGGGTGGTCCATTTTGTGACATTAAAAAGAACACAGAAAATAAATTGGTGCTATGTTGTAGGTTTCTTTACAATGCAAATTAATATAATCGAAATAATAAAAGGCACTATGTAAAGAAGTGAAACTTCAGACATAGTCAGTAAGACCTTCAATTTTTATCTAGGCTCATACTAGTTAATTAGCTTCATAACAATTGTGTTAATGTGAACTGTTTGATTGTACTGTAAGATTTTGGTCTCATGGAATGGCCAAAGCTGCTGCCTTGTGAATCCAAAAGACTGGTGTTTAAACCCTGGGCTGTGTGGAACTGGCATGTTCTCTCCAAGTGCTGGACTTTTCCCCAGATGCTTTAGTTTTCCTCTTACATCATAACAACATACCACTAGGTTTTAGACTTAATGAACAGCTCTGTTCTGGTCCTTTGTGACTGAATGTGGGTGTGATGGACTCTGTCCTGCAAATGATCAAAACCCCATCCAAAATAGGACTTTCCCTTGCATCCAGTTTTTCTAACGTAGTCTGTAGTTTCCCAAAACCCTAGTTCATGAAGATATAAAAAGTCAGTCAAAAGTTATTTTTGTATTGTGCACTAAGAACGTAACATCACATGATACTTTAGAAAGCAAACTCACGTGTCATTCAAAACAGCAAGATAATTGTTAAATGAACGTATCACTTTATGTCAACAGAGACCAGAAATACTGCAGCACTACAAGGAACAGTCTTGTCTCCTTTTCTCATCACTCTGTACACGTCCAACTATAACACTAACAACTACAAATATAACACCAGGTCATGTCATCATATCTCTTGTAGAAATTCTCAGATGATTATGCACTTATGGGGTTTATTGATATGGGGGACGAGACAGAGGAGCGGAGATAGGTGGAGAACATTGTTTCTTGGTGAAGAAAGAATTGCCTTCAACATAACATCATCAAAACCAAGGAAATGGTTATTGACTTCCACCACATCAAACAGCCTCTATGTTCGGTCACTGTTCAGAGAGTGGATGTTGAGGTGGTGCACTGCTATAAGTACTTGGGGGTCCAATTCAATGACTGGCTGGACTGATATCATTCATCTGTGTTATGAGACAAGAAAAGATAGAACAGGCTCTTTGTACTTTCTCGTATAAGAAGTATAGGGAAAGTATTGTAATCGTCCAAAAACTCAACCTCGATATTTTTATGAATCTCGACGTTTTAGACCTCTCCGAATCCAAAAATATCATTTTTGGAATTATGTCTGTGTGTCTGTCTTTGTGTTTGTGTGTGTAAACACGAAAATTTGAGAATTCTTTCAGTTAGGTCAACCAAATTTTGCATACAAGTATTAGGTACAAAACATAGATTTCTATCAACTTTTGTGCGATTTCCGCTAACCAGAAGTGGTACTCTTATATTTATGCAGCTGCAGAGTTTGATTTATTCAACTTTACTTTTATAATAATTGTTCAATATATTATTGATTTGATTTGTTGTTGATGGTTCTTCAATGTACGCAATATAAAAATATAATCATTGTCTTGTGGTCAGATCAGTTATTGAATGCACTCTGGACGTTTGTCTGTTTGTCAAAATGTCCATCACAAGCTAGGGTGAAGGCAGGCATAATATGTGGAGCCATTTTATAGTCTGATAGAAGTAGGCAAAAAACAATCCTTGTAGCATATTTTTAAATGAGCGGGTACATTTGTCACCTATCTGGCCTCTAATTTCCTCAAATACCTCTAATTTTATTACCATTAATTTTTCTACTACTGTCTCTAGCGTGCACCGAGTCTGTTCTATAATATGGATGGCCTTCCTGATCAGTTATTTCAGGTGTCTCATATCCCCTGAAATGTTGTTACTCCTGATGTAAACAGCAGCACAGAAAAGATGAACTGTGTGTAAATCTTTCCTCCTCGCTTTAGTCGCTTGAGTCATATGGGTCAGTATTGCTTCCTATAAAGATTCTTTATTGTTATATTTTATGTTGTATAAGCCAGCCTGTGATGGTGCTTAAACTCAAAGGCAAAGCACAAAATAAAGACTGACTGACTAACAACTGAAATTTTGTTAGAGATTAGTGTGCATTTGGAGCCACAGGCAGGCTATTCACTGTCCAGAATACTCGGTGGGCTTTATTCTTGCTTGGTCACTCTATACATACTCCCTGGTTCTTGCCTCCTCCTCTGACATCCAGGATATAGCTGATCCAATCAACTGGGCTCTGTCTCTCTCAGTCTATGTCACCGAGTTCTCATGTTCTCTCCTTCCTCTGACAGCCCAACAACCAGAATATAAATGTTTCCAGTCCAGCACTCAATGCAATGCAATATTCAGCTGGGGTAATTTTTTTTGTTGTTTTGCTGCATCCCCTGAGGAACCGGGAGCAGTGAGATGAGAATGATATGTTCGCTATGGAGCTGTAAAAATGAAAAACACAATTTGGTGTCATGAAGAGGGGCTGGCTGGTGGTGGTGGGGGGGTGACTTCACACAGAGGTGCAGAATAATAACAGCTGTCTGTGTTTATCTTTCAACTGATCACTCATAATCCTTAGATGTGTCTTTATTAGAGCTGCCATACTTTGAGCGGCTTTGTCTTATATAACTCCTGCTTGAAGGAGAGAAAACAGTAGGGAGAAAAAAAAAGGCCACATTCAATTGAGTCAATCTGACCGGAGATCAGAAGGTCTCAGGGGTGACAGGTTAAATAAATTACCTCTGTGTACAGCGAATGTCTCAGCTATTCAAATGCTTTTCTTATTTAGTTGGAGGACTGTTAAAACAATCATCTTCACAATATAAATGTACAAATTTAAAAAAAGCAAAAGAACTATATGAATATACTCTTAAGTAGACAACAAGAGACTTTGTAAGTTGCATGAAGTGAGATGAATGAATGGAGAAGACAAAATAGACAGTTACAAAACACTAAAGGGAAGTCTCAAAAGTGGCTTTGGGTTTAGGTGTAATTGCCTGTCAGTGCTACAATGATAATGATAAATCTGTATAACTGCCTGTTTAACTCTCTTCTGTTTTAGTGATTGTTTAGGTCTACCATCATTTTCTCACCAATGTATTTTGTAGGTAAAACAATAATCAGGATCATTATCATAAGATGCAGAAGAAGATAACCATTGGAACTCAAATGGTATTATGTTCACAGAATCCAGAACACCCTCTCATTTTCACATCATCCATCCATCCATTATCCAACTCGCTGAATCCAAACACAGGGGCACGGGGGTCTGCTGGAGCCAATCCTAGCCAACACAGGGCACAAGGCAGGAACCAATCCTGGGCAGGGTGCCAACCCACCGCAGGACACACACAAACACACCCACACACCAAGCACATACTAGGGCCAATTTAGAATCGCCAATCCACCTAACCTGCATGTCTTTGGGCTGTGGGAGGAAACCGGAGCACCCGGAGGAAACCCATGCAGACACGGGGAGATATTACTTATATTAAGTTGACGATTTTATCTAAAAGTGTGTGAATACAAACAAGGACTATGCTACATTATTCTGTGCAGTAAATGCTAGTAAACAAAAAGCACTGAAAGTAAAGCATGGCTCGGACTATGCATAAGTACTATTGTCACAAAATAACTCTTCTACTGGACCTTTTTTCCAGAATGATGCCAAGGAAGCCAAAGGTTACCAACAAGGTAAAATAAGCAAAAGACAGAGATGAGAGAAAAGGAGAAACAACATACACCAAAGTTAGCCAAAATAAACAATATTCTCACTTCTAGTGGCAGGCCTTCATTTTTAGGGCTCTGAGGATTATGGGGGCCACTTTGCAACCAGCAGTAACCACTATTATCTTCTTTAGTGAGGTTATTCAATGCCAGATAACCATAAATTTTATTTTTCATACTTTAATAGATGAAAAAAATGTAAAGGTTATTATTTTGTATTGAATGACACAATAAAATTAATATTATTATTAAAAAAAAACTTTTGCTGTGGCATGGCTTTACCTAATTTTCAGTTTTATTACTGGGCAGCAAACATACAAGCCATAAAAACCTGGACACAAATAAATGCACATACACAGGCTTGGTCTGCAATAGAAGTAAAATCCTGTAGTACTTCTTTATATTCCCTGCTCTGCTCTCCAATAAATGAAAGTTATCGCAAATATACTAATAACCCAATTGTGCTTTACTCACTCAGAATATGGAACCAAATTAGGAAGCATTTTAAGATGGAAAATCTTTTATCAGTGGCACCTTTGCAAGGGAACCACCTCTTTCAACCTTCGCAAGTATATCCAGTTTTTAATACCTGGAAAAGTTTTGGGATTAAAATGCTCAGAGATCTTTATATAGACAACATATTTACATCTTTTGAACAATTACGTTCAAAATTTAACCTCCCAGCTACACATTTCTTTTACTATCTTCAAATTAGAAATTTTGTTAAACAGAAATTGCCCGATTTCCCCCACCTTGCACCCTCCACAATGCTGGAAAAAATACTGCTCAATTCCGAGGAAACAAACACTATTTCCGCAATATATAAAATCTTATTAGAGTCCCTACCTTTCAAAGATCCAAGAGGACATTGGGAAGAAGATCTCTTAATCAATATATCAGAAAAGGAGTGGAAGGTAGCAAAGCAGAGAATTCACTCGAGTTCTATATGCGCAAAGCATAGAATTATTCAACTAAAAATTATATATCGAGCTCATCTGTCTCGCTTAAAACTGTCCAAAATGTTTCCAGGCCAGGATCCAACCTGCGAGCGCTGCAACCAAGCTCCTGCCTCACTGGGTCACATGTTCTGGGCCTGCACCAAACTAACATCATTTTGGACAAAAATTTTTAAGTGCCTCTCAGACAGCCTTAGTATCACAATCCCTCCTAACCCACTAACAGCTGTGTTTGGTGTCCTTCCAGATGGACTTGAATTGGAGAAGGACAAACAAACGGTGATTGCATTCACTACACTCTTGGCACGCAGACTTATTTTGTTAAATTGGAAGAATCCTAATTCTCCTCTTATAAGTCAGTGGGAAACTGATGTTTTATATTATTTGAAATTGGAAAAAATCAAATTTTCAGTTAGAGGATCTGTACAAAATTTTTTCAAAACTTGGCAGGATTTAATCAATATTATTTTAGAATAAGAGAATTAACTATTATTGTATTTAACTCCCTTCTCCATCTCTTATTTATATAAATATTTACTTCTCCCCTTCTTTTGTCTAATGTTGCCTTATTAAAAAGCTTAAAGAAATTTTCCTTTAGCTAAGCTCTCCTTCTCAGGGGTGGGGTTTGATTTGTTTTCAAATTTGTTGGGTTATAAATGGATCTGTTTGTATGGAATGATTACAATGAAAAATAATAAAATAAAAATATATAAAAAAAAAACTTTTGCATACAGTAGACACCCAAAATTTTTAATCAATGTGGACTAGAGTTGCTTCGGGATCCCCTCTGGGATTAGGGGCCCTGAAGCTTAAGCTTCATTAGTTTCATAGTAGATCTGACTAGTGCTGGGCGGTATGACCAAAATTCTATATCACGGTATTTTTCAAAATTATACCAGTTTCACAGTATTCAATGGTGTTTTTTTCCCATGCATGAGTAGATGTCAACCACATTTTCCACTGCAATTACTGGCTAAGAATAACCTATTCCACTGTCATGAGAATTGTACATTGTACAAAAAAACATTTTAATGTGCACACAAGTATTAATACAGGTTTGCATGGCCCCATAAAGTGATAGTTTTCAAGGGCGTGGCACTAATGAAGAGAAGGAATCACATTGCATGACAGATGCAGTCAAAATAGAGAACCTTATTATTGAACAAAGTTTACAAACAACTTAAACTAAAATTTTGACAACATATTTTCAACCATCCAAAAAGGCATTTAGACTTAGTAAAATATACAGAGGTGCTTGTCAAAAGTTGTATTGCACTGAACATGTCTTAGAAAAGGAACAAATAGTAAAATATTTTTTGTAAACCAACTACACTTTGTTAATGTTAACGTGTCCACTGACACGTTAAAGTGAATTTCTAAACAACTTTACCATCATTAAACTGCAGAATATTTAAACTAATAAATAATAACAATAAAAAAAATAATAGTGCAACTTCCAGTAGTAATACTATTACTTCCAAGACTTCAAGCCCAGGTGCATTAATTATACAATATTCACCAAATTAAAATAAAATAAAATAAAACAAGTGCAACTTGGTGATGACATCTTTACCAACTGAACCATCATTACGGCAAACTGCATTAATATGGACCTCCCTTCAAGCTAACCTATATACATAAATAATAAAACTGCAACTTGCATTTATAATGCTATTTGTGGTATAGCCCTACGGAAGTGTATTAGGGCCATGAAGAAAAAAAAAATATGGACACAGTGAAGAAAAAAAAAAACTATATGTCGACAATAAAGTCGACATGTTGACTTTATTCTCGACATTTCCACTTTAATCTTGACACTTATGTCGAGATTAAAGTCGACATTTCTACTTTATTCTCAGTTTATGTCAAGATTAAAGTCGACATTTCTACTTTATTCTCAGTTTATGTCAAGATTAAAGTCAACATTTCTACTTTATTCTCGCCATTTATGTTGAGATTAAAGTCCACATTTCTACTTTATTCTCGCTGTTTATGTTGAGATTAAAGTCGACATTTCCACTTTATTCTCATAGTTTACTTTGTCATTAAAGTAGAATGTCGTAAACTAAACTTCATCCTAAAATCAATGTTTAATTTACTAGATTTTCTCAAACCCTGTCATAATGTAGCACATTAAATGCTTTGTGTTGTGTTCCCCGACCCAGTTGTTAACCGCTACGAGCTTCTTAAACTGACTTCCTCCGCACTAAGAGGGGGCACAGGCAGCGATTGCTGCAGAGAATACATTCACTTCATGATATCCCTACTCTCTGAAAATGTAGAATGCTAAGATAAATTTTCATGATGAAATGCATTAAAGCAGGTATTAAACATGCACGGTAGTGTGGCGGTAGTGCTGCTCCCTCACAGTAAGGTGTCCCCAGGTGTACGTTCAGTGTAGAGAACTTTATGGCAGGTGTGACGAGGCTCCAAAAAACTGGATGTATGAATGGGTATCACACAGGTTTAACTTAAATATTGTGTAAATGTTGGGTTCGCGATCTGGTGATCGGAGACACGAAAACAGAATTGAATGGATGTTCTTCTGAGTGGGCTTTCATTATTGCATGTGTGCTGTCTCTGTCTGATGTTCCAAACCCCCAGTTCCTATCCTTCCTTTTTCTTTCTCCACACAACCAATCACTACACGATAAACGTCTTTGTGAAATTAAAACTAGGTATAAACTTAGACCACGGAGTGTTCAGAACTTAAAAAAAATCTTTGTTATACATGTTTAATTATGCCATCCATTCAGGGTTGCACCCATCCCAGCAAGCATTGTGTGCGAGGCAGGAGCAAATCCTGATCGTGGCGCCAGCACATCGCAGGGTGAATATGAGCAATACATACACTAGCAGGGTTAATATAGCATAACAAAACCCCACATCCTACATGACTTTGAAAAAAACTGAAGCACGCCTAGTAAACCCACCAGAAAAACATGCAAATTCAAGGCAGGGAAAACCCGGGACCCCCTTGCTGCGATGTAGCAGTGCACTCTCCAAGCCACCATGCCCTCACATGATTAATACATGCTTTAATGCATTTCATCATGAAAATGATATCAAGTATTTATCTTAGCATTCTAAATGTTTAGGGAGCAGGAATATCATGAAATTAATGTATTCTGTGTGGTGATCGCCGCCTGCGCCTTCTCTTAGTGCAAGAGGAGGTCAGTTTAAGAAGCACATACTGATTTAACATGGCTCAGGGAACATTTAACACAAAGCATTTAATGTGCTACATAACTTATGATGGGGTTTGAGAAAATCTATTAAATTAAATATTCATTTTAAGATGAAGCTTAGTTTACGATGTTCTACTTTAATCACAAATAAGTCAACATGTCAACTTTAATCTCGACATAAACAGCAAGAATAAAGTAGAAATGTCGAGAAGAAAGTTAACGTATCGACTTTAGTCATAAGTGTCAAGATTAAAGTGGAAATGTCGCAGAATAAATTCAACATGTTGTCACACTATTACACAGTACCCAGGTACATTACACAGTATTGAAAAAAATAAAACAAGTACAACTTGGCTTGCAGTATTATCCAGTAGTATAAAAACAGTATTCACACATTTGAACATAATGGTCCACATCCGACCTTTTAAAACCAAAGTATCTCCAGACAACAGACACGGCTCCTTTTTTCAGCAAAAGTTCTTCTGTGTCATCATGTTCAACTTTATCATCTGCTACAGCTTCAGTTTCAGAATGTTCTCTGTCCATTTTCACCGTTCAATACCTCCACTAACGCATGTACTCCGTTGCATGCGTATTTAGCGGTGCAGCAGTGAAAAAGGTGCCCCCTTAAACAGTTTCCCACTGCGCCACGTTCTGAACATTGTTTAGGCTATTTAAACCGGTGTTGCAGTATAAGAAAAATCCATATCATAACAAAAATTAAAAACGGTTTCTGATATGAACCGGTATACAGCCCAGCACTAGATCTGACCCTGCCCACCTCTCTAAGCTTAGTAGCAGTAGAAGTCATTTGGCATATTGAGGTAACTTTTCCACATGCCCTTCTTAAAATACTGCACAAGACACTCCATTTTCCATCTACCATCTGTCTGACTCTGGCACCTCTCCCTCTTATTGTACTGCCATAACGAAAATGTGGTAGGTGCAAATGCAAGCAAGGTACAAGGACCAGGAAAGGAAGTAGAGAACAAAAAGCCAGAAAAGAGCAGCGTTCAAAATAAAAAAAAAACATCAAAAGCTATAACCCAATATTTTAAACAGAAATCAAAATAAAAAAAACTTGCAAGTCATAGCACTAGAGTGATTTATGCTTTAACTAAAACTGAATACAACAGATAGCATCTCAAAAAGTATCGACCAGATGACACCATGCATCGCAACTTCTAGTTATTACAGGTAGCAACTGATCTCTGTTGCCAACAGTGGTATGGCTATTTCCATTCAAAACCTCACTAAATGACGGCACCTCTGGTCAGAAACAAAATACTAAATGTAGGTGTATAAACATCATAAAAGTGTTGTTCTTCATCTTCTTTCAGCTGCTCCCATAAGGGGTTGCCACAGCAGATCATCTTTTTCCATATCTTGGCCTGTCTTGCTCTGTCACACCCATCACCTGCATGTCTTCTCTCATCACATAAATCTTCTCTTAGGCCTTACTCTTTTCCTCTTGCCTGGTAGCTCTATCTTTAATATCCTTTTCCCAATATACCCAGCATCTCTCCTCTGCACATGTCCAAACCAACGCAATCTCGCCTCTCTGACTTTGTCTCCCAGACAGAGCCAAGTTCTTTGTCCAGTTATGCTTTGTAACACCAAAGGGCCCATAACTCACTAGCCCATCCTCTACAGTACATCACACATAAACAATACAAGAAAATACAGCATGTACATTCAACATCAAATGGTGCAGGATAGGAGAGATTACTAAGTTAAATTAAGTCTGAATGGGCAGGACTGTTTAGATATATTTTATTGCTACCATTGCTGTAGCAAACTGCCATCATGGTATTTGACTGCACTCCTATATTTCCTATTTGCCAGATGGAAATAGCAGATTAGCAAATTGCAGTCCAAGCCTTATATATGAAAGGCAGTTTTAGGAAAGTTTTTATCTATATTTCAGAATTTCTGTCCATTATCAAATCCATTTAATCCAGATCAATATGGGGACCTGAATCTATTCCAGCAGAACTGGACACAAGTCAGGCTCCAGGAACTAAGCACTGTGTACACAAAGTCTGCACATTCCCTACATATCTCTCATTTTTCTTTGGTTGTTAAAAAAACACTATTTTTTGAATGAATCATTTTTATTTCTAGGATTTTTTTGGTTGCATTCAACTAGTCAGCAGCAGTTCAACTCCAGGATGCTCCTGTATCATATTACGGACAAACCTCTCGGCAAGGCCTCAAGATATCTCAAGAGAAAGCAAGTCATCAGAGGGGAAACAAGGTGAAGAAAAGGCTTATCAAGCAGTTTTTCTTTCTTATACCTGCCATGAAGCCGTCTGCAGACAATTAAGAAGAAAGCAAGCCAACAATAAGCCAAGAACTGTACTCCTGCCTGCCTGCCTGCCTGCTGACACCACTTGAGACAATATTTTCTCTGCTGGAATTGGTGCTGAAAGGTGCACAGATTATTTGTTGGCAATGTTAATAGAGTGCTTTGGTGCTGATGAAGAAATGTTTGCTTTAAACAGTATGGACTCCATTCAGTCAGCAAACTGTACCCATGAACCCCTTAACCCATCAAGCAGACTCTGTCTTTAAACTGCTCTTTTCATGATCAAGTCACAGAGAGTCAGAACCTGTCTGAGAAGCATCAGACCTTGATGAGATGGCGCTTTAATTCATTTACTTACTTATACCAAAACAATTGTTGCAGGAAATCAGATTACACAGAAATAACCTAAACCTGCACAGGAAGAATCTATAACCTCCACATGGACAGTGGCCAAACCAGAAATCAAAGCCAGGTCCCTTGAGCTGTCAAGCAACGGTGCTAATCCTGGCTCACTTCTTACACTCATACTGCAGTCAAGTGCTTTGTGAATTTATCAGATAGTCTATGACCTCCAAGGCTAATTGATATCTGGGTATATCATTGTACTTTCCTTTGTTTCAGAAAACGGCTGAACGAGCTGGTTGGCAAAATCTGCAAGAAGTAAGCAGAGGTGTTGGCTAGAAATTGTCTTCTCTGAGTCTTTGGCATAACTCGACTTCGATTTTGGGGTTGTTTCAATTGTGGAACATAATTCTGTTAGCTTCATGGGTGTGGCAGGATGGTGGAGTGAAAACACTGTCAAAGATATTAAGTGTGCCTTTACGGTAATTTATTCTGGGTTGTAACTTTTCTGCATTTCTATGGTACATGAAGCTTTATTAATGCCCCATTCAATATTTTTGGAAGAATGCTAGCATGACCGTTGATAAACAAACAATTGTTAATTTATGCCACTTTGTACAAATACATGTTGGAGTCGGCAGCTTAGTAAATGATCTTGTGACTGCCGCTGCAAAACTGCTCCAGACTCCTGAGTTCAGATCCTGTGGAGTTTGCATATACATCTGTATTGGTGTAGAAATATACAATATGAAGAATTAGTATTCACACTCATAATACTGAATTATGAATAAAACAATACAAATTGAAAATCAAAATTGTGTGTACTAAGGTTGAGTAAATAAGCCAGCATTCAGAACCAACCAAACTTTAACCTGTTGGAACTATTTCCAAACAAACTTTTGTGCATGTTTTAATTGACGATTATGGATTTTTTTAAACTCTGTGTCTTTAATGACTTGAACCTTGTATCTTTTAGATCATTCTTTTAGAATACTACAACTACTTTTTGGAATTTATTAGCCTGTTGTAACTAGGATCAGGCTGAAAACAAACACTTATTGATTATTCTCGTAATCATTGTTAATTCCACATGAAGTGAGGCCTTTTAGCTTGAAATGCATGCTGTGTATAGATAGAAGAACAGAGAAGGGAACAACAAAAGAAAGAAGATTGTCACCCAGGGAAGACACTTGAATTCTCAAAGAAATCTGAAGCAGCTCCTGCACCTAGACTCATATTCCATCACCTATATTTTCTACGTATTTTTTAACAAGGATCTTTTTAAATACATTTCCCAACCTTATATTTTTGCTACAATTGGTTTTACTGTGCTTTTTAAAAATTTGACTTAAGTAATATTGATTTTATATTGTTTGACTGGGTCAATGTACATTGTTAAGAGCACCTAGTATGGATGATTGATATTTTCACAGTAGTTAGCAGCTTAGAAGAGTCGTCTTTCACAGAAAGCAGCATAGTGAGTGGGTACCTGCTTTGGTGATTGGCACAGGTGTAGTTCAGGTCTGAAAAAAACAATTTTGTCTGCTTCTGCAGAGCTTGTAAATCTGTTTGCTTGAAGCAGCAGGTAAGGCTGTACATGCGGGGTGCTATAAAGTAGATATACCGAACACCCATACAAACAACATAGATAATTATAGTGTAAGCGGACCAAAATAACAAACACAGGAATTTCCATGATAACGTACCCGAGGTGCCACATTGTATAGTGATAAGAGCACCTGATGTGGGTGACTGCCATATTCACATAGGTGTTAGCAGTTGAGAAGGGAAGCCTCCAATACAAAGTAGCATAGTGAGACTGTACCCGCTTTGTTGACTGGCACAGGTGTAGCTTAACCACTTGGTCAGCTTGTAATGTGTAAGTCTAGTAAGTCTCTTTGCTTAAAGCAGCTGCCCACGGGCAGATAAGGCCGTATGTGTGGGGGCGTTATAAAGCAGCTATATTACAGATCTGTTTCCACAACAATACAACATGCTTTGTCTTAATGGATTTTTCTCCAGGTATTCCTGTTTTTGTTCCACATCACGAAAGCATTCGGAGTAGGTTACCATGCAAATCCAGGAAACTCCAGATGGAATCAGTGTGCTCCCTGTTTAACCAGCAAACTATCCAATGTTGGCACATACTCTCTGCCTGATACTGCCAAAATGAATTCCAGAACTGGATTAAGTCAACTGTACACTGAAAGGCTTGACCAAGGAGTGCGATGTTTGAATCTGTAAATCTATTCCCCTAATTATGCCAATGACCCTGGACTTTTAACACTTGGTTTCAGACAAGCAAATGGTAAAGCTACACGTTATTCTTGGAAAATCACCTGTACAACTCATGAATCACTGTTAAATCAGTTATCATAAACTTTGAAATAAAAAAAAGGAAAAAGTGAAGTTCAGCGCTGCACACAGTCAACCTGGGCACTGAGTCCTGTCAGGTAATAAATGAATAACCACAGTTGGGAAGTGAAAAAAATCCATCAAGGCAGTGTAATATATCCCTTCCTCTGCTATCCACTCCATTCCACTTCTTGCACACGCATTTAAGTCTTCTGGCATAATCCTCTAAAAAAAGTAATGGCTGCACACTGTCTCTCTGCACACAGACTAATGAGAAATTCAAATATGGGAAGCTTAGAACATTCATCAAATCCTCCAACTCAGTATTATCACCAAGTAGGCATCCAAGAGCGTGTACCAACACACCATATCATTCTCTTTTCCTCTTCCTTCTAGGTTTCCTACATGTTACCAAAACTACAATTAAAAAGATGCACTAGCTAATTGTAAGAAAAAAATCTGAATGCCCACCTGAAAGAAAAAACAAGTGAAATATTCACAGCAGTCAAGTTCTCTCCCAATGTGTACTGCCAGTTTTAGCTTTTTTTTTCAGTTCTTACTTGTCCAAGGCAGAGCACGATAAAATAAGCTTGCCAGACTTTATGATATGGTGTACAAAAAACATCAATAAAGAACATGACAAGCACCAAAAGGCATACACTAAAATGAACAAGAACAGTTATAAGGTAAGTGTCAAGCATATGCCTTTTCACTGCAAGCTCATCTAATAGCTCCTTTTCCTTATTATTTATTTACACCTCCCAGTAAATGTTTTGACAACCTGATCTAAATTGGGACTGGAAGATAATTTATTTTTCCACTTTTATCCTCCCTGAAAATTTAAGATTGTAAAAGTTTTACTCATAGAGAGCGTCTTGCATTTATTATTAGAACACCAGGCGCTGCATACTGGTAAGTAATTGCATTCAGCTTAGCTTTATTGCTTAGAGTCAGCTGTGACTGGTTAACCCTTCCTTTATGTCCTCCACTTTCTGTTGCAGCTTTTTTCTTTTCTTTTGTTTGCATGACCTATCATTGTGCTAATCCGTGAGTTTAAAATAAAGTCGGAACAAGGTCAGTATGGTCCAGCAATGAGCCTCCCTGCTTCCTTTTTCATGCGGCTTAGCCTGCGTCAAGGTCAGATGTAGTATTAAGCTTTGACACGCTCCAGCTGACTGAAGCTATTAGGATAAATGGTTCAGAATGCTCACATCCTGTGATCCAAGTTGACCTGACACTGGTTTAACAAGATCTTCTCAGGTTTCTTATGAGTGGTCCAGTCTGAGAGGAGAAGGCTGCACTATAGCCAGGGTCGAGTTCCAACAGTTTACTACTGCTAATATCGGTTTCCAGTTTGGTCAGAAAGGTGCTTCTCATCTAAAATAATGACAACCAACTGAAATGGCATTTGCCACAATGTCTTCAGGTGAGCAGGAAGAGAAATTTCAGTATGTCCACTTATTAGATAAAGTGACATCTTGAAATGAACTCACTGTATGTCTCAAAGAAAACTAAAATGAGACGTCTGTTATCAATTTCACATTGCGTTTCACATTAACATTTGCTATGGCAAAGCCATCTTTCTGCTTTTCATTTATAATCTGAAACCTCATGTACTCATTGTGGCTGGGTCAAGCAAACAAGTGCTAGTGATAATAGTTGTTTTTTTTTTTGTTTTTTTTAGCAAAATATAGAATTTATTCCTCTGTATTACGTTAGATAGATAGTTATCTCACCTCCATAATCCAATTTAAGGTTGCTGTGGCCCCAGACCCAAGAGAGGAGTGGGACAAAAGTCCTTCATGAGCCACACTCCTTAAATGCACTCTTGGCTCTTAAATCATAAACATATAACCATCATTTGCAAACAATGGGGTTTTAATTTAATGAGAGAGGATAAAATTCTAGATAAGTAATTAAAAACTTGAAACTGTCAGTTTTTGAGAAAATGTAACGCAAAAAGAATTATAGATCTGAACCCCACACCAATCAATCTATCCATTACTTTTCTGAACCATCTTACATCAATCACGTAATCATCCAGCAATATGGGAAGGATTCTATAATAATCCCATTGGTTTTCTTTATTATAAAAATATTATTAATTTAGCGGCACACTGATGCATCCCATAGCTCCATGAGAATTGGTGCAAATAACAACGCTGGAACTATCAATATGGAGTATGGATTTTCTGCCTTTCTCGGCCAGAGATTTCCTCTCAGTACTCCAGGTATTCCTCTCACTCTCACATCCTATTGTCCTATTGATGTGCTAACCGCCACACTGGCACATGTAAAGTACGGCCCAATTTACAATAATATAAAGTTCCATATTTTTCACTTACCCTTACTTAGAAACATATTTTGCATTTTTTAATTCTGGTCAGAAGGATGAAATTGTGCCAACATACTTATTATTATATGTATTATATATTTACCAGTAACTGCACACTGCACGATAACATGCAGTGAATACACTTGACTTGAGTATTCCTAGTTTTCATCCTCTTTCTCTGTATATTTAGCATTTGTTTGCTCAGAGGTTGATGCGCTTGCTGCTTCCTGAGCAGCTCTTCTTTTCTCCACCCTAGCAACCCATTTCTTCTCTTCTTTTGTCGGCATCTTTTCGCGTTAAAACTGATTAAGTCAGTGTTTGCACTGTAATTACTTAGTACGTTTTCTTTGATTTTTCACTTAAGCTGGCACTTAAGTCTTCAATCTGCCTCAAGAATGATTTAAGATATGAAGAGGTCGGGGAATTGACAGCGAAGGTGGTAGGGATGAGAACGGTGCCCGTATGTATGCGCCGCACGGCCGCCCTGCTGGCCACTGCCGAGAGTTGATTGTACAATAAAATAAAGTAAAATAAAAATAAAAACAGGAATAACCTTGGAGGTCAATCATCACCCCGAAAGCGGATAGTAGACGTCACGTATTATATGTGTACCAAATTTCAGGTCAAACAGTTTGTGAGTTGTAGGTGATTTAAAATCCTAGACAGACAAACAGCCAGCTATGGTAGAGTATTATATATAAAGATTTATAATTAAATTGTGATTATGACTAAACATACTTCTGTACAGCAATGAGAAGACACAGAGTGATGGAAACAATATGAGAAAATATTGTGAGCTGGCTTAGAAATATTGGAGCTCATAACTACTCTCCTTTTACACAGTAATGTGTTACCATAAATTAAGGAAAGACCTTGCATTAGTATTTCAGTATTATTTATTATTACAGAAGAGTTTTACCCTCTTGTATATCAATCCATATGTGTGACTATAACACATTCTACCCACAAGAGGCAGACACAGAACTGTAAGTTTCCTCTTAGGCTGTGGCTCCCCAAAATCATTTCACTGAAAAATAAATAAATGGATGAACAGATGAGCAGTTTCTACAATATGATCTGTCAATGTTAAGTTGCATTTTAGCAGTGTATTTTAGCTCTACATTACTTTGGATTATTTGTTCATCATTGAGGAGTTCTGCCATTTATATTGCTGCTGACAAAATATCAACATATTTCCCCAAACACAACACTTTCTATAAGTTCACTTTTTAGCATAAGCATAATTCTCTATTTCTGAAATAATTTTAGTACATAATAGATAATATTATGTTATAATATAAGTTATTATGTCTCTCTGCATAGTCTGTAATAATAAATTATTATTCAGCCGATCATATTTTCAATATGTATTATGTTTCTTTCATTCTTGCATGTCATTAAAAAAATAAATAAACGGAAAAACTATTAAATTTCTGGCACCTGGACACAACAGTTTATAACAACATTATCTGGTGTGGCTGCCAAGTGCCAAGTGACTCAGATTACATACCAGTTCTAATTGTTGCCTAGAATTATAAACAAATTTATGTTTTACAGTGATAACAGTTGCTGTGAAAATAGGGACCACTGTTTAAAAATAGAATATTCACCCTTTCATTTTCTGGTCCTTAACTCTGGTTGGATTAAAAATGAACAAACATTTGTAGAAAAAAAACAATATTTTTGTATTATTGATCAGAAGCATGGTGATATAGTGGTTAGAACTGCTGCCTCAATGCCCCATGGTCCTGGGTTCAAATTCTAGCTTGAGAACTGTGTATGTGGAGTTTGCACGTTCATCCAATGCCAGTGTGAGTTTTTCTCCAAGTACTCCAGTTTTTCCCCAACATCCCCAAAACATAAGAGTTCAGCCAGTTGGGGACTTTGAAAATGCCCATAAGGCTATAAGCCCAGATGCCATAAGATGAAGCAAATAATGAAACATTTATGTCAATAGATAAGAAAAAATTACTAAAGTGCTTTACAAAAACTGTTTGTATCATGTTATAGAATGCTACTACACAGTATACACTTTTTAAAATTAACATAATGTTGAAAGACTAAAAAACTAGAAACATTTTAAATAGAAACAGACCATCACAAAAAAAGGTAAAAAAAAATGACAATATTGAAAACAAAACAACAAAAAAGAAAGAAGAAAATGAACTATAAATAAAATTACTTGCATTAATTTTATTCATTAGCCTTTAACCTGCTACCTCATAGCTCTAAAATAGAGTTTGGTGTTCAACTTCTGGGCCAGCTCTTCCAGCATCCTGGTACTATACTCCAGTTTAGGGGAAGGATGGGACAATATGTGGTAAGAATATAGAGAGATTCATGCACAGTTCTGGTACACTTTATTAAAATATATACTGTAATATAAATAGTTATTCAAATATTATGTTGGGTTAAGGTTAATGGAAATGGGTCATTCTGAATGCAGTTGAGGGTGGCTTCAAGACACAGTTGCAACAAAAATAAAATATGTGTAAAATAAAATGTGCAAAATGAGGTTGGTGGAAACTGAGTGAACATATCAGGAAATGAGTAGGAAGCGTGAGGACCAGTAGGCGATACCCCTGCTAATGTTCTGTGTGATTTCCTCCAGTAAGTATCATACTTGATCTTTTTAACTTCACTGTTTTATACTTTATTCTGTCTTTACTATTATACATTCAATGTAAAGTACATGGACAGGTCTGCTAAGTTTTAAGCTTACAGCTATTGCAAGAAAAGATGCCACTGCTGCCGTAAAAAATAATGAATAAAAAAACAGAAGGTCTGCAGTTTTATAGATGTTTTACACAAGGCACATTGCTTTTTTACAGTTGTCAGTTTTTCCATCCCATTCCCCGCCTGCTTAATCCCCCTTACGTTTGCAGAAGCCAGAGCACAACGCATGAAACACCCTGAACACCAGTTTTATCACTTTTGTTTTTAAATTTTTACTGTATAAAATGACCGGCTTTGTTTAATGCAGTCATGCTCTCTGTCCTAGGCACTAATGCTCCTTTTCATGGCTAATGTTCGAGTTCCTGAGCCAGTGTGATGGACAGTAGTTTAAATTAACAGGTTACGAAGAGACACAAGAGAAATCATCAGCTTTGCTGTTTTTGTCATGCATCAAATGTCATTAAATCAAACTGAGTCTGAATGTTCATAATCCAGTTAACTTTCAATAGACAGGTGCTCTTGGCCAGGGTTAGATCCTGCTTTGCATCCTAGCCTGCCACTATTGTTTCTGGCCCCTGTACCCCAAATTGAATTAGGTGGGTTTAAGTATGTCATGTTTGTAAAACCAGTTTAGGATGCCTATCTGGATGCTGGGTACAACACAGGAACCAGAACTTGATGTATTATCATTCCACATTAGGATTACATTCAAGGTACACTAAAAAGGAACCTACTGTCACATGCGTGTGCTTAGGGAGCAACCTAAAGGCTTAGTTGAGTGTAATTTAGCGCAGAGACATTAGGGAGCACTGTCTAATAACACACTCTCTTCTGCTTCCCCCTCTGCCGAAAAAAAGATTGACACCTCTCCCACTTTGACGTCACGCCCCGGGGTCAGACCACCTGGACCCGCCTCTTCCTCCCAGAATTCCACATAAGAGGAAACAACGCCATCTTGGACGGACCAGCTGAGATTTAATGCAGTCTCGTCATTGCACTTTACCAACTGTTTTACTTTATGCCTTTTGTGTAAGGCAATATACAGGGTTTACCTCTGGGTGCCCCAGACCCTTTATCTTGTGCCTTTTGTCTCTTTACAATGAATGTATTAAATACCCTAAAACAGATTTTTTTTCATTATTTTCCATTAGACAGAAAGTAAGAAAGAGTCACGTTTCATGCCCGTCTCATACTTGCCTCTGCTAATAAGCGTCTCCTATTGCACTCTTTCAAACAAATGTCATGTTTTCCTCAGAAAGGAGATGAGTAAGTAGTAGTTTACTAGGAGACGCACCATATGGACATAGGGAAAACATTCCAGTGCTGCAGAGACAGTAAACAAGCAGGAAGTGTTAAGAAATAGTGGCACTGTGCTGCCCTTTCTTAGGGTCTTCTTTTAACAGCTGTGGACTAATATAAGAAAAAGATGCATGTCTTCTGCGTGAATGAGGTAACCAGCAAGAACTATTCATCCATTTACCGATTACAACCAATCCAGGTCTAATGTTGCATGGATCTTGAGTCAATTCATTGAGCACAACACAAGAACCAGCCCTAAACAGGATGTTAGTCCACCACAGGGAAATGGGCCATTGTGCCTTCTTATATTGAATGTACTGCACTGAAATGCACTGAGTAAAGTTTTGTTTTCATGTTTCTGTTTCTTAAGCAAATACAAAACAATTCAGAGTCTAACAGTTGGCCTTAAATGTACTACCATATCACATAACCTATAAGAAATTAATCAAGATGATAAAGATTTGATACACCTAATATTTTCCATCTTAAAATCCAATTTGCTTGCTGAGGTAACATTAAAAAGGGAGTCTGACAGACATTATTGGTATTTAGTAGGGCAGTGTCAGGGCTGAAATGGTCTTTAATTTAGACATGGATAGCACCAAAAGGGGGACAGTGCTTTAAAAAAACACTTGGGTCAGATGAAATTTCCACTTTTCGAAACACCTTCCATGTTCAGTCATGGCTTTTCTGTTCCTTGACATAGTAGTGTGCCAGTCTTTTGCTGTATTTTAGACAGAACTTTACTCTCTGATCATCAAATGTTTATGCTGTAAAATGTTTACAAGTTTCATTTACTAAGGTCACCAAGCTGTGGTGACATTTGTAACATGAAATCTTACCAAGCTAGAATCAGATGCCAAAAACATTTCTGACAGATGGAAGCACACCAGTACACCAAAGTAAATTCACAGAGTTATGGAGCAAGATTCTAGTAGCTAAAGGGAAATCCATAAACCTGGGTGCTGCAACATTTGCTTGGCATTTCCACGCACCTTCTGCTATTTGCTGCTTGATAGGATGCATCGAAAAGCTAAAATTGGAAAACATGTAAAAGCCTTAATAGGGTATGAAATCCAGTAATGGATCACATTTGCGTCACACATGCAGCTTGCTATTATGCTGTCAGTCAGCTTTCTCTTATAAGAATGATCTATTTTGGATTAACTGTATGAAAGAAGAGTGAGTCACTCATTACGATGGATAGGACACTTTACAGTGATGGGTAATTGAACCCTTTGCTTCTGTGGGTCTATGGGTTTTGAAGAAGGAAAAAGTACCAAACCCTATTCCAGCTATCTGATTGAAATATCTAAAGTGTCTTAAAAAGTGTTTGTCTCACTATGTCCATCCATCCAACCATCCATTTTCCAACCCGCTGAATCCAAACACAATCCCAGCCAACAAAGGGCACAAGGCAGGAACCACTCCTGGGCAGGGTGCCAACCCACCGCAGGACACACACAAACACACCCACACACCAAGCACACACTAGGGCCAATTTAGAATCGCCAAGCCACCTAACCTGCATGTCTTTGGACTGTGGGAGGAAACTGGAGCGCCCAGAGGAAACCCACGCAGACACAGGGAGAACATGCAAACTCCACGCAGGGAGGACCCGGGTCTCCTAACTGCGAGGCAGCAGCGCTACCACTGCGCCACCGTGCCGCCCCTCATTATGTCCAATTTTTCAAATTTCTTTCTTAATTCAAATGTATGTAGAGACTGGTAAAATTACGTGTACTTCAACACTTCATGAATGATCAGTCTTTTGAAGACTATTACTATCCAGGAATACATATACGTTAATTTTGTTCAACCTAAGGACAGTCATGTCTGAACAAGATAAAATCTTTCTAAGGCACATCTGTGTCACAGCTTATAATTTATGTGCTTTAAACCTGCACTGGTTTGAACCATTCAAGCATCAAAAATTCAAATTCTTCATACCAGCTTATTGCTACTATGAGGGACGGCCGGCATTTCAGTCCGGCCAGGACGTCCCTCAACTGAAAGAAACAGCCTTTTCAGGACACTACATCCCCCAGAATGCTAGATGGCAGCTCCCCTGGATAGAAATGGCTCTTTGGATTCCTGCAGGGCAGCATGGGACATGAAGTCCGTATCCTCAGCCCTGTTGGGTGCGTGGGTGCTGCCAGGGGGAGCTCACCAAGAACCAGGGGGATATTAAGAGGACGTCAACCCGGAAGTGCTTCGGGGTCATGAGGACGGAAGCCCGCAGTACTTCCAGGACGCTTGATGAAGGAAGATGTGGTGTTGACCCGGAGAAGAAATACTTCTGGGTCACGAAGTATAAAAGGAATATGGGAAACCCCAGCAGACCGAGCCGGAGTTGGGTGGGAGTGTGACGGAGCTGCTGGGAGTTGGAGGATTGTATTTGTGTTATTGATTATTGTATTGATTTATTTATTGGAGAATTGTGGAAGGTGCAGTGCTTTGGGGCACTTTATTGAAGAAGTATTAAAGATTAAGTACCTTGAGCATGGGAAAGGCACTATATAAATAAAATGTATTATTATTATTATTCTGTGTTTTTACACGTGTGTCTGGGACGTCTGTCTAACAGGTTCAGCGGGGCAACAGCGACCCCTAGCGTCCACACTACCCAAAGCCATGAAGAGCACGGTGGAGGGAGAAAGGAGCCCCAGACCAAGTAGCCGTCCATCGAATACCCACACACCTTACATTTAAAAATTAAATGTCAAAATTTACAGCGTGACTTTCATCCCCAAAATGGAGTTTAATTCGATTTGAGATGAATGGGAGACTGGTAATATCTAACTGCTTTTAAGAGAAGTAACAAGGGTTTGAACAAAATTAAAGGTGCTATACCAAAGGACCACTTGACAAGGCACTTTTGAGAACAACTGAACATGAAGATAATCTAAAGCAACCACCATACCAGCGAGGTGGACAACAGGTACTTGGTAAGAGACACACATACAAGGCAAAATCACCAGTGTTAAAGTAAACCTTCAAAGTATACGTGTAGAAATAGACATGTTTCCATTTATACTCTTTTAAGTGCAAATTTGATCCTCATCATTTTGCTGTGTAATGTACATATTTAGAGGTGTGTTGTGAAAGCTGTGCTGTGTGTTATGAAAGATCAAGCAGATGGCAGTCCTGTTAATGTGAGACATATGATTCATCTATCCATCTGTTCTTCTTTTCCTCTGTCATGCCTCCATGCCTGATCACCTTCTGCCCTGCTAGACATCAGTCATATCAGGCATTCTTTTTTCACCAAGTCTCATTCCAATTAGAACTGGTAAGTAGCAGCCATTTTAAACCCAATCTAGGTTGCACTTTAAAACTTCTTCCCATAATTACTTTCAGGATCAGGAGAGACATCTTCAAAGCTTTGGGTCATCAAAATGAAGCACACTGGTCACTTCTGAATCCCAATATTGGACAAATCCAGAGCTCTCAGTCCTTGCCGATAGACAGCTGGGTCCCAGTAGCTTCTTCTTAAGAATATGTGCTGCCACCTACTGGCTTGTGGTACAGAGCGGGACAACATCTCAAACTTTTGATGACCAAACATACATAGGACTGTTCCCCCAGCAGCAGCCACATGACACCAAACTGAGCCCCCTGAGGTCATTAACCTCCATCTTCGTGGCTCAACTCTTTTATTCTTCCTAAGGTTCTCCTAAGGAACTGGACATTCACCTCATAGGTTCTGGCCATAATCCAGTGACAGGAATGTTGGGCTTCTAACAAAACACCCAAATTTGTGCCCACTTAGCACAAAACTATTCACAGTCATTTTCAATTGTTTTATAAATGGAAGGATGTTTTTTAATTTTAAATTAATTCATTTAAAATCAGTGCTATGCTTTTTGTTTTCACTTTAACATTTTTGTATTGATCAATCTCAGATACAGTACATATGTTAAAATTTCAAATTGTAACACCAAGACAGATGAAAAATGTAAAAGGAGTGAATTGGTTTTCAGGCATTGTTCACAGTGCATCTGTAATTCATAAATCTGCTGTTACAAGTTCACAAAGAACTCTGAACAACTCTTACCAATCCCTTATGTACAATACATTGTGAATGTTTATTTTTTCTGTGTTTATGCAATAAGTATTTATTTATTTATTTGGTTTGATTTGTTCAAAATGAACAAACATATTAAAATTAAAAATGTTTTTTGCTCGGACTTGGTGCTGTATCTTCACTGCTATCAATAAATCACTTTCAAAAACAGCATAGTATGTGAAACATCATCTCTCCTTTTCAATATGACTGATGGTGATTTACATTAACAGTGGAATTAATCCATTATGTGCTCTGGTTTATCACAATGACACCACGATAAACTGATATAAGGCACTGAAGCTTAAACCATAGGGTTGCCAGTTAAATTTCTGTTGCTGCCACTGCATGGCCCTGAGCAGGTCACTCGGTCTGCCTATGCTAACACTTTACAAAATATCAGTATTAAGAAATTGCCCCAATATTTTGATAACATGGAAAAGTCCATCATCTTAAATAGACCGAAACAATGATGCTACAGTTAGTAACACCATCAAGTCAAATAGCCATGGGTATCTTTGCTATACATAAACAACTGTGCTGCTCAAAATGAAGGTGTCCGCAAAAAAAAACAACTTACTAGCAGAACAATACAAATAATAAATATCTTCAAAGACACTCATAACAAGTTCTAAAATAGAATTAAATGATTCAGCATAAGCAGAAGCTCAGATGGACCACATCCAGACTTAACCACCTCTTTGACTAAAATTCATTCGACAAAGGAGCTCTACCTGAGGCTTTACTTAAATACGGTATGTGAGGATTGGCCACATTTTTAAAGGACAAACTAATATCTAAGAAGGTGGCAAACATAGATCAGGAGACAGACTACAAGCCTGCAAGTAAAACAAATGAATAATACATAAATGCAAAGAAGTAGGGAAGGTCACAGCCAAAATTACAGGCATCGAGCAAGTAAAATGTAACAAAAAACATTAGATCAACTAAAGAAGATAGAAAAGGGAAATTCAATAACTGGATAGCAAGGTATTTGTTAGAAATTGGGAGGTGAGGTCAAAGATAAATTGAGTTCAGAACATGTGACCAAAGACGTGATGGACATGTTCAAATGTGTGATGATGAGCGTGACTCAACAATAGGGTTTTCTTCTTCAGGACTTATATTTACAACATAAGGTATATAAACTGAAGAGAGTCTCTCCAACTAGACAGCTCAATGCATGCAAAACAGCACCATTTTCTAATAGCATAGTGTGACATTTCATTGTATGTAACTGAATGTAAAGTAACGAGTACAAAGACCAAAGAGACACAATATGGCAATAGGCTGGTTTAGCCCTTAGACAACTAGACTTATGTTTTGTTTAACTTCACAACAGAAAAAGCAAATAGCTGAACCCTCACACACAACAAAGGTGCACCTAAAAATGGGACAAGTCGTGACACACCTCACCTTGTGCTCACTCCATGCACACTTGTGATGACTGCGGGCCGAACTCCATCATACACCTACCAACCTGTAGCCAACCTTTCATGATCCCTTCTCCAGCACATAAATTCTCTGGGCTCCTGACTCTTGCATGCTGTCTCCTCAGATTCCCTCAAGCTCTTTTCAACAGTACATTAGCTCTTACATCCAACTCCTGTCACTTAGCCAGGGGTCGTCCTCATATAAGATGCTTCTTATTGACAGCTCCTGCTTCCTAAAATTCAAGAGTGCCAGGTAATTGTGGCAACTGCATTTCTGAGTGGTGCAACTTGTGAGTGTGTCTTAACATATGGGCACAATGGGCATTGGCCAGAGCCAATACGGGCCCACAGTGTTTCTGGTGCCTACGTTTCTGTTTTGCTATCAAAACAGGGGCACCAGCATACTTCTTTGCCCTGGGCCTACGATGCTGTTAACACGGCTCTGTCAGCCCAGCCACTGGAAAGTTCTGTCTGGAAAGCAATGGAGCAGATTGGGAACTTCTAGAGAATTTGCTGTCAATCAGATATGGCTGCACTTCATCTATAAATCTCTTCTGGTATCTGGTCCCAGCAGATCAATAAGTATCTCTGTCTATTGGAAGCTATAGTAATGTTACGATGTGTTCACAGAATGCTTGGCAATTATGAAAAATTAGGCAGAATTTTTATTTTAAAATAATTTTTGTTGGCTCTAGTAACTCAAACAAAACAAAACAAAATTCTTTTTTTTGCTTGGTTGTCATGACAACTGTGTTTTTTTAGAATCCTGCTCAAGATTCAGTTCAGTGTGCATACTAACAGTGTTAAAACCCACAAACACTCACATCCTTCAAATCTTATTTTACTCTTTACTTTAAGTTAATAAAACCCACATATTAATACATTGCCTTTCTAAGAGCATGTGCAATGGGAATCACACAGTATGTAAACTGCATCTTAACAAATTCAGAAATTGAGAAGCATAGCTTGTAGCTCACAGGGGAAAGCCAACATGAGGTACTGGAGAGGAAGTGGTTAAGTTCAGACCAGTTCAGATATTTCTGAAACAGATCTCAGAGTCAATTCCCGTGGCACATGGCTATTTCTAAGTGGTTGGTGCAGTTTGGGAGTCTAATGGACCATGAAATATTTGTAATTTTTGAGTACTTCCAGATTCTTTGTAGAATGACCTTGAGGCAGGCATCACACACCAGTGTGGCGGTGTATCACTATTTCTACTGCTTATCTTTAAAAAAACAAATTAAAAAATATTCTAAAATCCTAGCCAACTTCTCATAAATGATAGTCCAGAATATTTGTAGTCATCCACATTGACATGCAGGTACGGTATTCAAAAAAAAGGCCCCAGCTTCAAGAGCACACCCTAGGGGTAATTTTCATTTTATAAATTGGTTTTACACGTTACACTACAGTGGCAAAGAGCAAAGTGGCACACTCGGGACCGCAGCTTCATTTAAATTTAAAACCATTAGATGAATAACAACAAATTTTGAATTAAATTATCCCAGTTGCACAGTGGAATATTACAATTTCTAAACATAAAATACACGGGTTGTTTATAAATGAAAATAAAACTGCAGAAATATTTACTTTTACAGTCATGCATCCTTTATTAAACTCAATCAAGTGTTATCCACTTGACACGAGGAATCCTAATTGATAATATAATAAGTGTCAAAATAATATTAGCAGATTGATAGCAGGTCCTGACATGTGGAAATCTGTACAGGTACTTCGCTGAATGTATGAATACGTGAATCTATCATTCTATTACTGAACCTGCTACATCCAGATCAGGGTCGCACAGCCTATCCTGACAAGAACCAAACCCCCCGTGGTGTGTCTTGCCATTGCTGGAATGCCAAAACTATGTACTATGGATGCTGTTTTTGCTACAGAGGCAAGTATCTTCACATAACTGGACTCACAGATTATTTGCCTGTCTGTTTGTATCCAGTTGATCCATTAATGGTAAGCAGTATTGACTTTATTGACCACAACATATAATAACATAGCGTAACATTTCTGAAGCTTCAAAAATCCAAGGCAATGGTGTTGGGGCTTGTTAGACAATCCTAGCATCATTGAGGGCAATGCTAGAAACAGCCATGAACAAAGTGCCAGATGACTGAACAACCCACATTCACAAGGGGCACATTTAGATCCACTCAACAACCTAACACACATGTTTTGTGGGGAGAAAGGGAGAATGTGAGGCTCCAAACCTACCTACCATAGAAGCTTAGGTCCAATCTCTACTTTATTTTGAAATTTCAACTTTTAGTATTTTCATTTCTTATAAACTTCATACTATTTTATTATAGGCAACATTTCCATTTTCATTACGCTATGCAATCATTGCTTAGCCAGATGATGCTTTAGCAACCCTATTATAAACTGGCAGACACTTTTTCTCAAGTACATAGACATAGTCAGCGTTGGTCAGGTATGTCTGATCCACAAAAAAAAGCTCACAGTCACCCATGATATCCCTGAATTTCTCTTGTCTTTGTGCTTTTCATGGAGCCTTTCTTGATCATTTTGGTTTGGAGAACAATCTAAATTAAGCAATCCGTCCGACAATGTACATGTTATAGCAGAAAATGCTGACTGTGACTTAACAGCCACTTACCTGTCAGCTGAGCTTGACCAATATATATTGTGGACTATGGTCAGCCGTTCATCCCGGCCAATACCCCCACGCCGCTAGATGGAGCCCTTCCGGCAGCATGGAGGTGCCCCGAATTCCAGCAGGGCATCATGGATATTGGAGTTTTCCTTCACAGCCCTGCTGGATACCATGGGGGCCGCAAGGGGACGCTGCAGGGAGGCTCAGAGACTTGTATTTGCCCTATAACCCGGAAGTACGTCCTGGTGACCGGGACAGAGGAAATGACATGCTTCCGGGATGAAAAGAAGAGCTTTTGATCTGACCTGGAAGTGCTAGGAAGTCATATGGACTGAGGGTTCAGCAGCACTTCCGGGTCAAGGACTATAAAGGACTCTGGGAAATCCCAGACAAACAAGCTGGGCTGGGTGGAAGGGTGGCAACGCGTCTGGGAGAGTGGAGGATTGTGTATTGTTTAGTATTGGTGATTTATATGAGTATTGTGGAGAGGAGGGTGCTTTGTGCACATTTATTATTATAATAAATTCATTCTCTGACTTTTATCTGGTGTCTGACGTATGGGTTCAAGGGAGCAAGAGCACCCCCTATCTGTCACAACATATCTACCCACCAGAGTCATAGTCTGATGCTACTTTGAGCCCAGTCTGCATTGATCTACTGGCATATAATATATGACAGAATTTAGGAAAGAATGGAAGGAGCATTCTCTCAGAAAGCCTTCTGCTCTCTGGAAAGGGCATGTATATTCATGCAGAAGCAAATAGGCATGAATGCTGCAGAAACAAAATCTCTGGAAGAGAATATGATGTCAAAATTTCATCTGAGATTGTAGAAACAAAGGAACTTCAAATTAACACAAGTTTACTTCAAGAATTAGGGCTTTTCTTCATATCTGCCCTACGCCTTGACTATCAACCTCATTTCTTTTTTGTGATCTCTCCCCACCTTAGCCCACCCTCAGGATACAGGCATAATTCACAATCTGAATCACAAAGAGAAGTGTGGGATTTAAGCCAAGGTTGCTGAGTCCAAGATGCAACAGTGTTAACCATGATGCCACCCTGTAATGTTCAAAATACATATTTTAAAGAACCTGCTGGACAATGAGTAAATGAAAGAAAATATCAAGACTACATTTTCATTGGTATTCCTTCTTGTTCTTTGCTAAACTGCCAAGAACAATTCTAAACAGATGCCATTTTTTAACATCTGCTATATAATAGAGCCCTGCTGTCTGTGTGTTTGTATGTGTTTTTGGTCCCACTGAGCAATCTGATTGGTCAGTTTTGCTTTAGTTGTTCAGTCAAATGTAATCAAGACAGGAAGACCTACGAAGGAAAAGTGTAGGAGGAAGGCTGAGAATTGCAATAAAAGATGGGAAGTATTCACAAGAATAGTAGTGATGTTTTCACAGTGAGTAATGGCGGCCTGTATACCATTTGTGGTAGTCAAAAAATGGATAGAGGGTAACCAAGATGCCTTAAAATGACAGAGTCTGAGAAGCACACATTTGACAGAAATGCAGCAAACAGAGGAAGTGCCGGGCAAGAGGGATTAAGACACATGAGAATACTAAAGGAAGGCACAGGAGGAGCACTGAAGGTAGAAAGAAAGTAACAGATATTAAATATCAAATATTTTTTAAAATGTATTCTATTATTTGTCTTGGATGGGTAACATAGCTAGTATTTAGATAGTTCTGATCATTTCAGCAGGCCAAATCAGAGCTGCCAATTAATCTAAAGCACTGTTTAGGATTAGATGAGCAAAACCAGATTGCCCAGGGAACAACCCACACAGTGTACCACACACAGACAGTGGCCAGACAGGGCTACATCCCAGTCTCTTAAAGCAGTGACGCATCCTTGTCAATGACAGTGCCACCAGGAAGTCCATTGTGTAAGAACGGATATCAAAAATCACCTCAAAATAGACCTCAAAACCAAAACTAGCAAGAAAGGTTTCATGAAAGGCACAAAGAACAGAGAAATTCATGAATATCATGGGTGAATGTGACTTTGGGAAAAAGGCCCCATAAAGCTTTAAAATAAATGACTTAACATTAAACAATACATCAAAATAAAAAAATGAATGAAGAATATGACAAATTATTGTGCTAAAATTCTAACTTGGTTTGGACATGTACAGAGGAGAGATGCTGGGTATATTGGGAGAAGGATGCTAAGAATAGAGCTGCCAGGCAAGAGAAAAAGAGGAAGGCCTAAGCGAAGGTTTATGGATGTGATGAGAGAGGACATGCAGGTGATGGGTGTAACAGAACAAGATGCAGAGGACAGAAAGGTATGGAAGAAGATGATCCGCTGTGGCAACTCCTAACAGGAGCAGCCGAAAGAAGAAGAAGATTGTGCTAAAATTCTAACAAAGCCTCATCATGGCCAGCATGAAATCTCGTGACTCTTCAAACAGAGACCAAGAACTCACCACCTAATTAAACAAGACGGCCATTGAAGAGCTGGAAAGTAAACCAACAGCTATTTTGGCTATCCAGGATGCAGGTTGGGAACTACTACTATAAAAGATAATCTTTTTCTTGGAGACACATCTGGTAAGTGTTAATCAAATTAAGAAAACGCAGGCTGCCTCGTGTTCTATTTCTCCGGCTCCCATATGGTTTATTTTAATAACCGGTGCTTTTAAATAATGACTGTCCTTTGGCTTAATTCATTAACATTGTGTCGCTATTCTAAATTGCTATTAGTTTTGCTTCACACTGGGAAAACTCAACCCTAGAGCAAAATACTTGTCAGCCAAAGAATTGCATTCTTGCCTTATTTTTGTTTTCTGAGATCACTTTTCTAAAGGAAAGAAGGTGTTCTGGCCAACAGCTGGAGGGATCTAGATAGCAATACTACTGGGATATTACTGGCAGACTCAAAAATATGTGGAGGGAGAGAAAGCAAATGTGGTCTGGTATATTTGCCAGGGTTGAGGTTTACGTTTACGCTGCACTGTATTTGAATGACAATGTGGTCAGAGGGACACTGTGGAACCCAGCATGGCGCTCTAAAGTGGATACTAAGAACATACAATCCCTGTGTATCGGAAAGGGCAGCCGTTTCCCTTGATAAACAGGGAAATATTTTCTGCACAGGAAACCAATGCCCAGGAACTGCCTGTTTGAAAAGCTAAAGAAAAATAAGGAAAAAGAAAAAACAAAAATCAAAGACTTGCTTTAGCACTTACTTTATCAGAAGACAGGAAGAGGCAGAGCCCACCCCTCTCCAGACTACTGCAGTCTGATCTGGAAGGAGGGGGGTGGGCACTAGATGAAGAAGGGCAACAATAAGACACAGGGATTTCACTCCACTTTCTGAGGAGTTCAAGAGTCTTCAAGGATCTTGTAGTCAGCAGGCCTGTAAAAAAAGACACTAAGCTGTAATTCATTATCTAAAGGGTATCACAGAAGAAAAGTGGATTGTGGTCCTGCTTCATGGATCAATCATATTGGTTCAGTTCCTGTGAACAGCTGCTGGCCTTGTAGAATTTTATCATTTTTCCGTGTGTTTCATCCCACATCCCCAAAGATGTGTGTTATGCTAACTACTGACTCCAAATTGGCCCTGTGTGTGTGACTGTGACCTGTGATGTGTGGATATCTTGTCCAACTCCGATTCGTACTGCTGTCAGAACAGGATGTCCATAACTCTGAATTGGATTAAGTGTTTTAAATAATATGTTATCTGAAGCCTCTTCTTCCATTAGAGGGTTGAATGTAAGAGTTTATTAACACTAGAATCTCTGAAGCCTAAACAAGTTTTTTGTAGGCTTCAGAGAAGTTTTTTAATAAATGCCATCAACTCAGAGAGGGAGAGGCAAGTTCATTGTACTATGTGAACGTCACTGACAGAATAAAACTGAATAATAAAAACAACAAGTGCTAACTTTTACAAGTAGACAAAATTTACACTGGGTGTTACAAACTCAAATCAAATGTATATTTTTATTATATTATAGTAATATTAATAGCAGCTCACTACTCAAAACACGGAGCACCTTGCCTCGAACCCAAAACCTTTGGGTTATAAGGTAGCAGTTCTTAACTCTGCACCATTGAAGAATATACTGTATATCAACTTCCTGTCAATTGACGTTTGAGCTTGGGTTTTTAACTCATTGACATTTTTATTTTCCTTTGGTTAAATTCTTGAATAAAAGTGCATGTGTTTATTTGATATTTGGACTAAAGTCTTCACACATTACACACTTCACATCATTATTAGTATAACATGGAAAATGTTTCTGCTTTAGGTATGTGATCAGCATTTCTTGCCTCGCATTTCCTGCCATCCTATATTTACACAGATCATTGTAGACACGGAACACACATGAAATGCATGTATTCCAAATAACAATATATTATTTACCATATACAACTCCAGGGCACCTCACTGCCAGATAAAAAGACTTGAGCGCTGGGAATTTTGTGACAGACTCAGCTCCGTTGGTACAGAGGATGGGGATAGCAAGCTGCTTGCTGCTTGTGCTGATTGACACATTTTCAAAAGAAAAGACGCTGGTGGAGAGGTGCGAAGGAATTTAAGGTGACCCGGGATTATGAGTTTTTTTGTAGGCTTCAGGGATTCTAGTGTTAGAGCCTCATTAATAGATAGGAATCAGTCCTGGATGGCATACCAGTTAACTGTAGCACACACTCACATACACCCCCTCAATCCAATGTGCCTGTCTTTGTGATTTATGAGGAAACCCACAATGATATGGAAAGAACATTAAATATGTACAGTAAGTGATCAGCCCCGGAATTTAAGGATAACCACTGAGCCACCATTTATATTTACATTTTACTGTACTACAGGTAGATATCCATACATTTTCAGGGCCGCTTAGACTAGTTCAGTCTCTCCATTAGCTACAATTTATCATAACAGCACTGAAGAAATGAAGGAACCATTCCTGGATGGCATAGCAGTCCACTGCAGACTATGCTCATACAAATTAACACTTAGTCATATCAGGAAAATTCAGTCATCAATCAGCATGATGTTGGTAACTAGGCCTTGGGGAGGCACCATAGCTAACCACTTTATAAAAATACTTTATATATAGCTTGTATTTATATTTTGTTATTTTCCAGATAGTTATCTATTAATCACCTTTCCAACCTAGTTAATCTATTTCAGATCATAGGGAGCTGAGACACAATTAAACAGCAGCAGGAGCAGCACTGTGTTGATCCCTGGTCACTGAAGCTGCATGGAACACTAGCTGTTAGGAGCTTAAATCAGCATAGCGTGTCCCCCAATAACCCATGTTGGTAAAGAATACTTTGCATTTTTAAAACTAAAAAAAAATAAATAAAATTAGAATCAAACCATGTACGGTGGATAAAAATGCACTTTTTCTTTAAATATTCCAGTTGTCCAAGCTAAATATTCATCTAAACACTTGGATAAAGGCATTTAATTTAAATAAAGAATAATAATAAAAATTCAGCCAAACATCTATCTAAACATTTTTTGCACCCTTTAATTAGCATTTCAGTGTCATGGGGATGATGTAAACAGACTGGGAATGATAAAATTCTAATGGAAATATAGTTCATATTTAAATATAGAAATGAAATGCAGTTTCTTTTACAAGACAGTGCACTGGAGATGAGCAAGTTGTATAAAATCCTGCAGTACAGCAAGTGTGATTTTCAGAGAGCTTGGCTTTCTTTTGAACAGCAGCCCAACTATTAAACACTCCTTAACAGTCCACCTCATCAGACAAAGACAGAAGGTAAAGGACTGCCAGGCTGGCACAATGCCGCTGACAATTAAACAGTACACTAACACCTGCCACCCACATTTCACACAATTCATCTTGTTCTAAAAAAGAAGCAAAAAAAAGAAGAAAAAAAGAAAACAAAGGCCTATTTGTTGCCATTTGAAAATCTCGACAAAAACAAAAGTAGGTAAATCTAAACCAGAGATCCTTCAAAGAACTCCTTCCCAAGAATAAATACGCCTTAGTGAAATGAATAAATTTAACATGACTCAAAATAAATCCATCCAAACATTCAGTCTATCTATGCAACCTCTTTTTAACCAGAGGGAAAGAGGAAGCCCTAAGAGAAGGTTTATGGATGTGGTGAGAAAGGACATGCAGGTGATGGGTGTAACAGAGCAAGATGTAGAAGACAGGACAATATGGAAGAAGATGATCCGCTGTGGCAACCCCTACTGGGAAGAGCCGAAAGAAGAAGAATACAGTTCATGAATGCATGAAATAAAAAAACAAAACAGGATAGGATTAAGGGCCGGAAACTGGCACAGAAATTACTATTGCCCCTTGAAAGTTCTATAGCCTGGGATACAGATCCTGTCTTGGTTTCTTCACTCTTAAAAATAATCGTTCATTAATGGCATTTTATGGTTCTTTACAAGATTGTATGATTCCTCATGGTACTATTGTTTGGCAAAGCATCATTTCATTCTGGGAATGGTTCTTTGCATATGAAGTTGGTTCTTTGTACTTTGAAAAACTTACCAATACAGAATGTAGAAAAAAACTGAACTCTTTACACTATGGTAAGCTACCTAGCAGGAAACTAACAGATTAATAACACCTGGACTTAGCCTGTATTATTGTATGCAGCGACAGTCCTTTTAAAATTATGATCCATTGGTACACCACAAATCTGTTACCATCTTCTTCTTCTTCTTCCTACCATTCATCTTTTCGTACTTCTATGTGGAGTCAATGTTTTATTGGTTTCTGCCTGATTTTTATGCTTTTCCTGATGTCCTCCTCATTATTTACTGTGTGATATCTGTTATGGATCTAATGAAATATTTTTTTTTTCTGGAACATTAACGTGAATGGTCTTTTGAGAACCGAAAACGGCATCGCTCTGAAGAATCACTTAGGCACCTTTATTTTTTAAGAGTGCTCCTGGAACCTAGAAGTTCTCTTCAAGTTTGTGTGGGTTCTCTCCAAATTCTCAAGTTTCCTTCCACCATTTCATAGATGTGTAGTTGAGTATAAATGTGCGGCATTGGTGTTGCTTCCTTACAGATCTCACATCTGTTTGTAGTTAATGCTGAGTTTGCATTCTCTTCCTAAGTTGTTTTATGCTTTTTCTGGCCACTCCAGTTTTCACTCATCATCCCCAAACACATGCGAAAAGGACCCCGTGTGAGTGTGTGAGGACATGCTTGTGAGTGGGCCATGTGATATACTAATGGTCTTTCTTGAGCTGTTTCCTGCTTTGTGTTTTTCTTGCCTCGATAAGCTCTAGCCGCCCACCACCAAGATGCTGAACTGGATTGAGCATCTTTGAGCTCATTATATTATGTTATAGTCACCATATAACATAAGGTGGTTCAACAGTGTAGTGTTTTATGTTTGAATCCCATGTCCGGTTATTATCTGTGTGGATGTTCTTCTTGAGTCTACATAGGTTTTCTCTAGGCACTTCAGTATTAGCCCAACATCCCACATTCATACTGTACTATAATATTAACCCTGTTATTCATTATTGACCCCACTTAGTGAAATTCAGAATCACGGTGGCCAGAGGCTAGGCTATCAAACAGCATTAGGTGCGAGTCAAGAATCAGTCCTTGACAGGGATGCCAGTCCTTCACACCCACATTCACATGGGACCAATTTTGAGTTGGCAAATAATCCAACATGCAGATTTTTGGGATATGGGAGGAAACTTGGAGTACCCAAGGAAACCCAATTTGACATGTGAAGAACCTGCAGACTCTACACACATAGCAATCTAACACAGCCTACTGGAGTTGGGAGACAGCTGAATCACCATACTATTGTTTTCCTAAAGTGTTGTGAGCATTTATTGTCACTTTAAGTTTAAAATGATTTGGTGTGAAACAGAAAGGAGGCTGTAAGCAGAATGACACCCTAATATGGATGAATAAAATAAAAAAAGAAGATAACTTGTTCCAACTTGCAAATCAAGTTCTATGTCTTTGGTCTAGCCATGACTACTGAATGATGTGAGCATATCAATATGGAGAGGATACCGTCCATTTAAGTAAATGTATCTCTCAATATTGAACCAACAAACACCTGAGTGCTCCTTCTCAGCTGGCACAACAAGAAACCAGTGGTCATACTTCAGTCATGTACTGTGATTCCATCTATCTGTCTGCTTAAGTCATCTTTACTATATAGCCTTTTAAAGCCTGTACATTTAAAGTTCTAACTCTTGTAGATGACTGAGTATGAAATTGGAAATAAGCTACAAGCAATTTCCAAAGACATATTTCTAAATAGCCGAATACTACCATCTGAGTTGCAGGTTTTGCATTTTTTAGCTTCATGTTCGGTGTTTGGCTTCTAGTAAGTACCACAGATAATCAATTATTGACTGTTTTTAAAAGAATCTCATGTATAAAATCAAAAGGAAAAAGATTAAACTTTCATATTTACTCCACAGTCATAACACACTTCCAATGCAATGCAATTTCAGCTAATGACTGCATTTTGCATCACCTTTCAGCACTTATCCAAAAAATAGTCTTATATCTGATTGGCCATTTTGTTGCTGCCTGTGACCTGCGATAATTGCCTAAGTCATTAATGGGGATCTAGAAGGAGTGCTAAGCATGCAGTTTGAAACAGAAGCTCTATCAGTCTCTTCTGGTTGAGGACAGAAATACTGGCAAGAAATGAGGATAAGAAAAGAACTGGTCTCTAGCAATACAGTAATGCAGTTTTTGGATATTTCTGGCCAATTCCCATGGAAACCTGGATCCGATTTCTCCAAAACCTGAACATCAGATACCTCACTCAATTGTCCTCCACATCTTCCCCATCTACTACTCATTATGTTTAGGTGCACAGACTCAGTGGCACAATGTAAAGTGCTTCTACATTGCACCACCAGAGTCGTGAGTATGAATTGTGAACTGGTACCTTCTGAGTTTATTTGCCACATTCTCCTGGTACCCATATGGAGTTTATCCCTCTTTCTTTACATTGTGAAGATTACGTTGACTGTTGAGTGTAAAATGGTTTGTGGTAAGTGAGTTGGCAATGTCATGAACTAGTGCACAGTCCAATGTTGAGTCCTGCCTGGCACTTCATGTTCCTCCTACAACCCCAGAACTGGAATAAGTCGATTTGGAAAAGGAATCAGTGTAAAATTAAACATTATACAGTCAAGTGGAAAATTAGATAAGTCCACTTTCAATTCTATAGCTTTACATATAAGGACATACTGTAACTAACAAGTACCACAACCTGGAATTCTCCAGCTAATCTTATTGTTTGTCACCTGGCTTTAGAGTATTCAAATTTTTGGATTTAGGACAAGAACCTGATATGAAATAGGGTGTACTTACCTTTTTACATTGAATGCAGGTCTAGTACATTTATTTTAAGACTGAATTTTTTAAAAAAAAACTAAACATTTTACACAATTCATACTAATTTCTTGTGTCAACTTTCAATCTTTAATGGCCTACCATTTAATGAAATCCGGTGTAAATGAGCACAAAAAAAGTCTTCTGAGTACATTAATTTGGTTTTCATTCAGGAGGTCCTGTATTGTTACATATCCCTTCAAAAATGCTGGGGAGGTGACCTGAAGATTGCTACTTTAAATTTTCAAAAAGCAAATCATATTTGAGACCAATAACTGCGAACAGATGATAGCTGTTGATATTTAATCTCTTTTATTTACATCGCTTACATATTTTTTCATTGATGAAATGTCTTGTACTTCCCTAATTTAAGTAGTAACTTAACACTGGAACTTAGAGCACAGCTGAACAAGTGGATACGGGGGCAAGGGGTGCCTAGGGGAAGCTGATATGTCTTCTCCATGAAATAAACTGAAGTTTAATATTCTTAATCAGATATGACGTTAATGAGTGGTGACGTGTTGCATGTTGGTCAGGCATGCAATTAAGAATTTCCATATACCTGACAATGGAACAACTACTACTATGACGACTACTACTGGATGTCTGGGAGTCATGCTGACTTCACTTGAAAAGGGGATGAAAGTCATCCAGGAGGTTCTCTAGTCTTATATTTTATTTATATTCTTATAGTTTCCTTGGTTCCCAAACAGAATCATGTGGACTCTCCATAGCAGTGCATTTAACATTATTTTTAGCTTCACAGACAGACAGAACCCCAGACATTACTTCTATAAGGCTGTGTAAACCATTTTCTTTCTAATTTGTAATGACCAGCTTTATTTACTAATTAAATATGTATTACTCTGATTTCTTCAGCTAATTCATCTGCATCATGCTTATTTAAACTTACACTGGTACTTTGGTTCCATTTATTTTCAGCATTAATGCATGACTCTAATTATTATAAAATTAAATAAGGCCATCGCCTGAATGAATATTCAATTTATTTAGCCAAGTGAAGTCACACTTGCAACCATATTTGCATTAAATAACAGAAATAAATGAAACATGCAAGCATGATAATTCTTTTTGGCGTTTCCATAATGTCTCCCTTGCTTTTTAGCTGCCCTGTAGCAACTCAAGTCCTCTCATGAAGACAGCAACTGACAGCCTCCCAGACTCAAATATCCTTCTTTATCACATCTGCTTTTATTTGTGTGTCCTTTTTGTGACAGGACTATATGTGCACAGTATAAACTGCTTATATAATACAGAGTGGAGACAACCAGCAAAACTTTCAATTGCAGCATCTTGGCAACAATATCTCACAGAACGAGAGTCTTGCAAGACACACCCTACTTAGAAGCAATATCAAAAAAAAACAAATCAGTAGTGTAAAGGCAGTCATGCAACACACACAGCTCCAGGGCTCTCAGTGCATATAAAGTGTATAAGGTCAATACGGTAGAAATTAAATGAATAGGGTAGAAATGAAATGTCGACGATTAAAACGAAGAAGAAATGTACGCGTTGGACAGAACAAAGAGCAAAAAAGAATAATCGAGGTGCAAATTCAGAAAATAAGGAAAGTAATTATCAGCCCGGAACAATTGGAATTGAAAAAAAGCACATCCAATCCTGCTCTTAATTAAATGACAGTGAGTAAAAGACAAAGTAGAACTTCATAGAGATGTTTACAAACGTTGGCGCTAAACACATGCAGAGCAGGTTAGAGACTATGAAACCAGGGAAATTAGAAAGGCTAAAAAAAAACCAAAAAAAAAAAAAAAAAAACCGTTGGTGCTATACACATGTGGAGAAAGTTAAAGGATATGAAAGTAGGAAAATTAGAAAGTATAAAAAAGTAAAGATCGCAGTAGCTCAAACAAACTGCCTCATTTAACTATGCACCAGTCTAACTTTGGTTTTGCACAATAATTACTACACTATTGCACCTTAACACTTAATTCTACTTTATTCACATAATTTTACTTATTTATTATGTTCTACTACACTGTTATCTTTCGATTTATGACTTTTTGTTAATCTAACTGATATTCTTCTAACTTTGTACAGTTTTTGATAAGCGGGTCAGGATGCATTTCACTGCGTGTTGTCCTGTATAACTATGCATGTGACAAATAAAGAAACTTGAGAATTTCAAAAACGGAGTTTACCGCACATGCATTTATTGGTTTCTTTGTATGTATATATATTTATCTGATTGCTTATTTAAAAACCTAAATTTACCCCAGGAGTCAAAAATGTTCTGTCTAGCCCTTGTACAAAAACCTAGACAAAAGCTGGGGTATCACCTTGGTAACCCCATGTACTTTTGGAACTGGGAGAGGAAAATAGCACGACTTTACAGACAGGAGTCCAATGCAGAACTCTACTTACTTTGTTACTTTGCAAAAAAAAAAAAAAAATATTAAATGCTGATGATGTAGATCGTTTTGTCTATGCTGTAATTCCAAACAGAGAAACTTATCCTGACCTCATTAAAAAGATTCAGCATATTGGGACTCGCAAGATTACAAATATTGTTTTTACAGAAGTTCTGAAATAAAAGTGAAACTAATGAAATAGCAACAATTCAAAGAAAAAACAATCTTAAAAGTGTGTATCCGGAAAACCAAATACGGGGGTTGGCGAGCAAAGCGAGCAGGGGGCAAAGCCCACTAGTATTATATTATATTATATTATATTATATTATATTATATTATATTATATTATATTATATTATATTATGTAATAATGTAAGTTAAAATGGAAATGTAGTCTGTTCTTACACTCAGAATTATCTTTAAGACCCCTCTACAAAGTCCAGAGTCCTAGACTTTTTAAACCCATAAGACATTTGTGCTCCTTCATACCTCAGTTTCACACTCTCTAAGGCCAAACTTTCTCTGACAGCATAAAGTTCCCTCATGTTCATCAACAACCTTTTGTGAATCTCCTTAAAAGTCTTTTAATCTGTTTAGGCTATTCAGTATAACTCTTCTACGCAATATAAAAATATTTTCTCAAATGAAAATAAACATTTAAAGACAGACTGAAATGTTTAACTAAAAGGGGCAGGGGGCCTATACAATTCCAGGAAACTGATAGAAATTTATCTAGTGTTGCAGCCATCTACTTTTACATGAACACAAGAAAAGTAACCCTCATGGCATCTGCCACTTCAGACTATTCACTTGTCAACACTCAGGAGCTGGTCCGGATACAGACAGGAAAAAAACAAATAAAACAGAAGATCTGCAGGAACCTGCTGTGTGACTCTCCAGGTCAATATGCAATGAATGAAATTGTGCTGAGAGGTGTTTTTTCCACAAGACATGAAGATGATGACATTGGTGAGAATGAGCATCGGTTTCCTCTCTTAGTTCAAACACAGGCTGTTAATTGGCCCAACTATGAGTGAGTGTGGCAAAAATATTGGCATATCTTCCAGAATTGGTCAGGCGCCAGATCCTTGTCATAATGACCTGTAATCTGTAGGCTTAGCAAATGGATGAAGCACTGATAGAGGGGTAGGACAAATGAACTTTTAGGTTTGCATATTGAAACAAGAGGATATGAGGCCAACATCTTTGTGCCATGTTTCATTTGTTTCCTTGTCACACCCTCAGGCTTTGACTCTTTACATCACTGAACAAGAGAGGTTAGGAAATGGATTTATGTGTCAAGGCTAACAAACAGGCTTCACACTATTCAAGTGTCTCCATGCTGTGCCTGCTATTTCTATTTAAAAGCCAATTTATGAGTGGTGAATGTGTGAAATGTGATCAGAGAGCTTATGACAGTAGACGATGCATCTTCTGAGTCACCTTTTAACACAAAGGAATACAGCATCCTGATGATAGCTCTTCTAAGTTTTGGCTGAAATGGATCAAAGTGGCTTGAAAATGGATAGAAGGATGGATGGATGGATGGATGGATGGATGGATGGATGGATGGATGGATGGATGGAAGGTGTTTTCAGAACCCTCCTTGCCTTGTATTTTCTGTGATAAAGTTACATCATATGTACATCTTACATTTAAGTGTCTGGCTTCTATTAAACACATACAGTAACAAAAAACCACACACAATAAAAAATACAGCTAAATCCTTACAAGCAGGAACAAGGCCATGTTGTCCACTATACAAAGTGATACAGTCTTAGTAAAAATGTCAAGTAAGAGAAAAACAAATAGAAATGCATTGCCATTTGTTCAGTTATCAGTAGAAGGAAAATAGCATTGTCTTGTGCCTGGAGGACAGTTAAGTTCTTGTCTGTCTATCCAACATGCAACATGTCAATTACTGTATGTATACAGTACATTTAAAATAAGCATTGGTTTGGACCGAGCATTAGTGAGGTGGCTAGCGTTGCAGCACACTTTGGGGGCCTGCCAAACTTGCCTTCTCAGCCTCTGCTCCCATTTGAACAAACACACCAGATAACCTATCTGTCATAATACTGAGCAGGGATCCATATATATTTTAGGGGACCTTCTTGTTGGCACCTATAAATATGGGGGACTTTCGCTAAATTATTTTTCACCCCTCATTTCCATTCTACTGCACCCTGAAGTAATTTCTTCTATAATACACTTTTCAGATTTTTTAGACTAATACCCACTGGTGTGTCATTCCTGCCAGCGCCCATTTCCTTCTTATTGACACAGCATCGATAGTCCCTGCTTTTGTCCCAAACCATCCCCATCCCTACTTGCACGCAATGTGGACACCTACTGGGACACTCGTTACATTATATATAAATATATAATTGTTTTTTTTATACATTTTATATATTTTTTTTAACTAATTAAAAATTGACAAAAAAAATTCATTCTTCTGCTCAATTGGCACACTGAAGTGCAGGCTGACCTTTCTTCCATTTCTAGTCTTTTATTGTTTTTTCTTTCTTATACCAAAGAAGGCAGCTTCCCAGAGGTGTTAGCAAAGAGTTTAATTAATTCCACATTGTCAAGAGATGGCAGCTGCGAAGCTCCACTCCTCCACATACCAGCATGCATAAGAACTCTATGGGGTGATAAACATTTAACTGCTGATCAGGCTTTGCAGCCACTAGACAAAAAAAGAGGGGCCAAGAAAAGTTAGAAGGGGGAAATAAGGGAGGACAAGAAAAGAAACTGGGAAATAAATCGGCCACTCAGCCCAATGTTCTGGTTCTGAAATGTTGCTGTTGGTAGTCAACTCACTTTCAGTACAAGATACCACATAGCACAGCCCCTCCAAGGTGACTTAGTCTCGCTTTTATATTCAGTGCATCAAATAAAAACCAAGACAGATCTTCAAGATGTGAATAGTGTAGAATGTGGTGGTGGTGGTGCATTCACAGCACTGCTGGACAACTTGATCCATCAAATCATTCATCCATGTTGGAAACCTATGTGTTCCTAGTCCTGGATGTAGAATCTAGAGGAAATCCCTGCTGTAAAAATGTCATTAAGGAAGAGTCTAAAAGACTGGAATATATCAACGGCTTAAAAGAATGACAGGAGAGGTTTGGAGCACGCGCTGATATAGTGCATTGCCGTACCCACCACATGACAAACCAACTCAGGATCCCAGATTAGGATCCAAGTTTAGCCATGCAACGGGTGACACCTCAGCACCACACTAGTTCAGATGGAATGGAACAGTTTGAGGTTTATTTAAGGTGCCACTTCTGCCACCAACCCCCAGGTTTTTCCCTGCCGGTTGGAGGGCTTACATGCAGGGCTGAATGCAGATTAATGTCACACCCAGGACGAAAAAGAAACAGGACCATAAAATACATAACTCAGAATTAAAGGGAAATACAAAGAAAAAGTCAAATAAATTGCACGATTAAGTGACCAGGAAGGCAAAAGCCCAAAGTACCACAACAGAAGCGCTAATTTAATTTTGTAGAAAAAAATAGCAACAGCAATAATAAAAAAATACAATGGAAAAGGTTCCTTAACTTTTCACATTTAGTAAGTTTTGACAAAGAAATTTGAGGTTTTACTTACTAAGCCAAATACTGTATGCCACCATCTTTTAGGATGGCAGAATGGTAATGTCAAAGGTCATGCTCATATGACTTCATGTGCCATGGGTCCAGAAACAGTATCATTACAACAAACAACATGGCTGCAGCCATTAGAAACATCCACAAAAAGGTGCTGATCATGAAAACATCAGTAACCAAAACGAAGAATAAAAAACAAAAATGTAATAATAATAAGTACATAAACAAAACATCACTGAAATCATATTTCTAATGGCCAGAAAATGTTCATGGTGGAGTCAGCCATAGATGACATACATAAAGTGAATCTTTAGATTTTGAAATTAAATCTTTGAGTTGGGATATGGACTCTGCAAGGAAACCTAAATTCCCAGAAGACACCCAGGCATGCATTTCAGAGAGGGCACATTAACTGGGATCTGAACTAAACTCACAGACTCTTTAAACTAAACTCATAGAGAGGTGAGGAATCAACACATCCTGCTGCCAAGAAAATATTCTACTTTTTAAAATGCATAGAGTGTGATGAAGACTGAATGAGAAAGAAGGAAGAGAGAACAGGAGTAAGACAAAAAAGAATGAGAGAAACAGAGCTATAGACAGAACAAAAGAACAGTATACTTATTATATAACATACGACACACAATTAGGATAGTGTGGTGGCACAGTGGCTTGTACCATTGCTTCATGAGTCCGGTCATTGATCATTTGGAGTCTGCATGTGTTCCCCTAGTAGGCTTTCCTCCAAGTACTACGTTTTTCTTCCCACATTCCCAAATATGAAGTTCAGTGCATTACTGGGCTCAATGATGTCCTGCTTTTCTCCCAATGCTGTCAACTACCCTGATCTGGATAATGAGTTTTCATAATGTTATGTATAGTTGTACAATTAAACTTCAGCTTTGGAGTATAAACCTCAGTGTAACAGATTCAAACAACAAAAGGAATTTGTGGAAAGTATTCATTCTTAAAGATCCCGTATAAAAGAAAGAGTCATCTGCTGACTTCAGCTGTGTGCACTAAATAGTTGTACATTTTATTACTCTGCCTGTGTACTGTAAACAGAATTGTGATTTGTTGAAAATTTATGAAAAGTATAAAAAAAAAACTATTTTTTATAACATGGTGCTGCATAGAATAAACAAAATTACATTACAAAGCGTCCTGAAAAGGATAAACAAAAAACAAGAAACTTAAATGAAAAAAAAAAAACACTCACCATCACACACACATCCAACTTTTAAGGAACTGACAGACTCTGACAGAGCATTCTAACCTCTGGGACAGCAGCAGTAGGCTTTCCTCAATGCAGATGAGAATTCTTTTAGGATGAGAACATCTGGGATTGTAAACTGGCCTGTGAAAATTGCTACAGTGGATATTGTGAAAATGACTGAATAATTAACAGCTACCCAAAAAATGAGAATGGAAGCAAAACAGGGCATAGGGCTGCTTGCAGTATGTAGTATTTGGACATGAAGGGGGAAACATCTAGCAAAGAGTGCAACAGGCACCTAAATAGCACACTGGACTGTTAAACACAGATGTATGTATACAATACACACACACACATATATATAAAAATAAACGTTATTCATTTCTGTGCTTGAGAATAAAGGCTTCATATGCAAATTATAACCGACACTGGATAAATGGGTTTAGACAACAGATGTATGAATCAGTGGATGGAGGGGAAATGATACTTTTATCATACTTGCTTTTCAAAAAATCTTCAATTTCCCTCTAGCATCAACTGCCAATTTGTGCCTGTTGTTGCAAAGGCTGTCTCAATCTTCCTGTGCCTCCTGTTGGCAGGTCAATCAATATTCAATGTGTCATATGGTATGTTCATTCAATAAGATTTTACCTTCATATGAAATATTATTCTTTTATATGTAAAAATTGGATTTTTTGTTTCTCTAAGATGATGGATTTTTTGGTATATTTCAATAAATATTTGATCAAAAATATATTATTCTTTCATATACAGTATATATTTTACTTTAACATATTTCAGATAAGAAAGAAAGAGTTTTCAGGGTGTGGAAGACAGAAGTTTTGAAGTAGTTTTAATTACTAATTTATGGTGCCTGGAGAGTGGAAGTGTTGATTAACACATTCAAGTATGAATTTCACAGTACTCTGGACACGTGACAATAACAACACAATAAACCTACAAACCTTTTATTATTATTTTTATTATGTTACACTACTTGCTTTTCCATTTTACAGTTTAGTGGCTGTGTTACCCGGCTTTACCCAGGAATTTTCATAAAATAATGGGCTTCGTTTATATCACTATCAATTAATCTGGTGTATTAGAAATACTATGCAGCTAAGCACTTTTCTGTATACAATATTTGTAGGTTGTTTTTACCAAAGTATAATATTATTAACAGGCATTGTGTTGTAGTGTTTGAGGCTTTGGACTTTGGACATCAAACACTGAGGCTGTGGCTTCAAGTCCTACCACTGACACCGTGTGACCCTGAAAAGTGACTTCACCTGCCTGTAGTGTAGAAATATCTCAAATGCTGTAAATCTTTTTGGATAAAAGTGTTAGTCAAATAATAAGTAATATTATTAGGTCACTGAAGCTGCATACTCTTGAACTTGCAATGTAGAATTACACATGAGTAAAACCTGCATTAGATTAATTTCTTCTTATCCTAGAGACTTGGTGTTTATTTATGGTCATTGCAAAACACAATTTTAGAGGAACATGTATTCTTTTTAATTGAAACGGGTAATCAGTAGCAATAATGTGAAATTTGAGTATATATTATTATCATTGTTAGCTGTTTACGATTTTCACTCGTGTTTATTTATTTTGTTTTTCATCAGTTGTATGTTCATGGTTTCTTTTTTGTATTTCTTTTTTTCCCCATAGCCATAGGCAGACAAAATATTGCTAACACTGAATCATGTTTTACTTTAACTTATTACAAACAGCAATGCACCTTTAGGCAGCCCATCCACTAACCTGAATGTTTTTACTTTTGGAGTTGCTTCCTCTAGTGCTTAAACAATTTTGTGTCCCCTGTTTAAAGTCTGCAGATACAAATGTATAGGTAAAGAAATTTGGAGAGTGGTGAGCAGAGATGAAGCCCCCACCCCCCATTCAAAGTAAGCACGCATGCATATAAATGTAAATGATTAAAAATGGTGAGACAGAGGTCCTCTTTCAAAGTGTGTAGATACAAAATGTATATTACAGTAGATCGTGGTGGAAATTAAGTTTAAACTGATATTGTCGCTTTAGGGGTGTTTCTAGGATTTGCGGGTACCAGGGTCTTAGCCCCAAATGTGACTGTCGCATGCAGCCTTGAAGCTATATAATATAAAAGAGTGGAGGTGGGGGTGTAGGGCCCTTTTGGGCTTTCAAGCACATTTATATAATAGTGTAATACTGTATCAGTCAGAGGCTATATTGTATGTGATGAACAAAAAGACAAAAAATCCAGGGGCGTACAGCAAATATATATGGGAGTGCCACATGGGATTGACAGGCATCCCTACCAGAAGAGGGGGAAGTTCCTTAACCGGACAGGAGGCCACAAGTGGATGGACAGACATCCCAGTCACAAGAAGAGTTCTTTTTCCTGATTAAAAGCCAGAAGTCTGCGTGACCATCATCATCAAGTCCTTTCGTGAGAGCCCTAAATACAAAGAGGACTATTTCATTTATGTTAGGTAGAATGCCCAGAGCGGACTGGGCGGTCTCGTGGTCTGGAACCCCTGCAGATTTTAATTTTTTTTCTCCAGCCGTCTGGAGTTTTTTTTTTTTTTTTCTGTCCTCCCTGGCCATTGGACCTTACTCTTATTCTATGTTAATTAATGTTGTCTTATTTTAATTTCTTACTTTGTCTTTCATTTTTCTTTTCTTCATTATGTAAAGCACTTTGAGCTACATTTTTTGTATGAAAATGTGCTATATAAATAAATGTTGTTGTTGTTTTCCTGGTCAGGATGCCAGGTGGATGGACATGTGGTGCCGAACAGTTATATTTGTAGCACCTTTCCTGGCTTGGATAAATAAGGAGGGACAGGGAAGAACTGTCACTGGGCACTGTTTATTCCCCAAGGACACTAGATGGCAGTGGCCATATATATTGGTACCCAGTCGGAAACCATTTGGACATGCTAAAAAATGTACTCTAGCAGATCAGCCCTGATGGGGTCCGTGGGTGCCGCCAGGGAGAGCTGCAGGGAGTTACACTACCTACTATTTGGGACTTCCAGATGACCAGGAAATACTTCCAATGGGCAAAGCCCTGGCACTTGAAGTACTCTAGGGTCCTCAATAAAAAGGACTGCACTCCCTTGTCCAGGCGACTCTGAGTTGGGAAGAAGACGAGCGACACTCAACTGGAGGAGGGCAGTGCATTGGAGAGAGGAGACGTGAACTGGAGGAGAGAAAACTTATGCTTTTGTTACTTTGAAAAGGTATTGTTTATAATAAACACCCTTTGATTTGAACCCAGGACTATATTTTGTCTTTGTATTTGGGACTCACTGGTGCCCCGGTTCAATCGCAATATTATATACACACATACACCACTTCCTCCTCTTTCTCCCTTCCAGTGTCCCGGCTATAAATCATGGAGTCAGCAGAAGGAGGTGTCACTCTGTCAGCAGAGATTGAAAATGGAAGGAACTCCTCTGAAAGTGAACAACCAACTAACAGTCTGAAGCCTGACTGGAGTTATTTGGTTTTGATTTATTTTGTTGCCTCTGCACCAATGGGAGTTTGTATTTTTGTGTTCAATTTAAAAGAAGTAAATGGGGGCGACTGGGTTGGTCTCCCAAGATTTCTTTGCTTGCGACTTGTACTTCCTCACTTGTCGAAACTGTATGTACAGACATGGCATACTATGGTATTCTACACATATCACTGAAGTTGAACAAATTAAAACTTCCATCTACATGTCCATTCATATATCAAGCATCTGAACCCACTTTATTCCATTACATAGAAACCTAAAACACCAGTGGACACAAAATTTAATCTCACCATGAATGGGATACCAGTTCATGCCAAGTCACAATCATGTATACACTGAGTCAATTTAGACATATCATGGACATCTTTGGAGTGCTTCAGGAAACCAGATAAGCTGAAGGAAATCAACAGTAACAAAAGAAAAGGAAAAAGGCCAAATGTCATGCAGGGAATGACCGGTCAGGAACTGAACCCAGATGTCTAGAGGTGTGAGAGATAACAAATGAAAAATATGAAATGTCCAGAATATTTACCAATGAAGGTTTTTACTCTTTTTAAGAATTGTAACATTAAATGTATTTCAGTTTTCCTAATCTCTGTGCTCTGTATCTCTACAACTGTATAATATAAGGAATATGTCATGTAAAAAAAGTAATCCATCAACAAACATTCTTGAAGTCCTGTCAAAAGCTGTTTCAAAATGGAATGCTTGATCTCCAAACTTTCAAAAAAGTCACTTTACAAGACTCTAACCTGATTAACATATTGAAAACCTGTGCTACAGTCCTCTGCGAAGGATCAGAAGATCATAAAAAAGAGGAGCCAGTTTGGACAGTGCAATGTGCAAAAACAGTATGTGCAATGGAGAAGGAGAAGTAGGAAGTGGAATAGAAACACCCAAGAAAGCAACCATCTGGAAGGGTCAAAGTGCATCATCAGACAGGGACATTCAGAGGTCACCATCTACAAACATAACAATCCCACAATATCAAATGGTCATTTCCTCATCTTTGTCTTGAACCCCACCATCTGCAATAACATTTCCTTATTCTGCTGGCCCTCAGTAAAACCAAATGAACCTTCCTGCTCACTTTATACTCATGCATAACAGAATTTTCGAAAATGCATAAGATCAGCAAGTCTGAAGTTCATCTCTCCACTCAGTCATTAAGTGAATGGAGCAGCTCTTACTTTACAAGATTTTGCCTTTCAGCCTTTGGACAGAGGATGGAGTTGAGCATGCCAAGTGACGTAGTGGTCAGTAGCTTGGTGTCATGCCAAGTTCAGATTTTCTGCTTCAGCTAATAAGACCACTGTGCCTCCAGCCATCAATTAGTAAAGAAGAAGACGGCAAAAACTGAAACAGTCATTCCTCAATCGAGAAACATTTCAGCCGTCATCTTCTAATGTGTTTTGCCATTATTTCATGATTCATTTATTTTAAAGTCAGGATGATTAATTACAAGCATGGATGTGGCAGCTGCATCAGACAATGATAATTTAGATTTTGCATATCAATCAATGAATGCAATTAAATGAATTCTGTGTTTCGACACTGCAGCCTTCTTAACAGCCCAGGTAGCTGATCTATTTACTAATTTGCTATAATTAAGGTGATATATATGATTTAAAGCATGGTTGCACTTCGCTACTCTAGTAATAAGTTTGTAAAGTGCTCTCAGTTGATTTGCAGGTCATTGCATGAAGGTGCATGGTAAGGCTCCCCCCACCCCACCTCCAATCATTTTATTGACAAGCTCTGCTGCTGGTTAGTTGTGCCTCATTGAGCAAATGATTTTGGCTGTAACTTCTTTTTGGCCAGTTATCTCTATATGTCCCCATGAGGGGCGCACAGATCACCGGCTTGCCCAGAAGTGCCTCAGGAGCTAGCAACTGCCAAGATGCACACTGTGTTAAGAGTGATCAATGGCTCTTCTACCTTCTGGCATCCTGCCTGCAGCTCAAAAACCGAACATATTAATAATTCAGCACCAGCTATCATACTTCCTTATTAGCCAGAGAGGCGTGAAGTGCAGTGTGATGGATATTGTAATGAAATTAATCACCAAGTATGTAAATTTTGAACAGACCGGGCTGCCTTTACATCACTATAGCCTGCTATTTCAGTCGGAACATACTGACTATGGATGGGCACTCTATTAAAAGGCTTAACAAAACTAGACCTGTTGAAAATGAAGAACAGGCTATGAAAAACATTACAGCTAGCGGGGTAGATTATATAAAAGAAAGAAAAGCAGGTATCACAAGCTTTCAATTAAAGAAGGCATTCAAATAAAAGCTTCCAAACACAACCACTGATTAATATGCTAAAGGTTTACAACTTTAAATAATAAGTTAAAATGCCAATCTGCAAGATGTCTGGTACAACAGGAAAAAAAGACTTGTCAGAAGGCTTCTGGCAACTACAGATGACTTCCTGTCTCAGTGCGCTCACTTATAAAACTATAAAAGATGACTGGCTCTCTGGCCCTCTTTATTGTAACCTTTTGCACTGCACCTAATCTGCCAAAAGATTACCAGGCAGGATCATTCACAATTATTCTTTTAGCTTGCCGTACACCTGTACACAAGCAAGAGACGCTGCCAAAGTAATATTAGGAACAGACCAATTCTCAAGTGTTTGGCTCTGCTAGTTTTTTTATCAATTAAAATTCTATTAAAAACATGTTGAGGACATTCTCTTCAATGGATAAAAAGGAACAATAATAATGACTCATTAACTCAGCATAGACATCTGATTAAAATTTCTATCCATCCACTCACTTTAACTTGCTTAAGTCAGAGTCACAACAGCGACAACAGAACTGGGCACAAGGCACGGGTAGTCTGCCAGTCTATTGCACAGCACTTACCCACACTGACAAAATTTAAAGTCACCAGTTCAACTAAATTTCCAACTTTTGTGGTTTGGGGGTGAAAATCGAACATGCAAGGCCGGGATTTGAAACTTATCTTGTGTAACTATAGAACAGCAAGAGTAATCATTAAAAAAAGAAGGTAAAAATGTCTTAGAAATTTCTTGGATCTGGTGTGTTGCTCATTTAAATTTTGATGTGGTCTAAAGAGAAACATTTTCATTTGACTATATCTATGTATGCAGATTTTCTGAAAATATGACTTGATGTCATCTGCTGAGATTCTGACAGTCAAAATCATCAAGTCTTCAAATGTGACCACTTCTGAGAACAAGGGGACATTTTCAATCTGGCATGTGAGCAACTCCCAAAAGTGTGAGCCTTGATAGATCATCAAAGATGGGGTGATTCTATGGAAAGGGCCCTATATCATTTTTTAGTGATGATAAAGTCATCAGAAGGGAACATTCTGTAAAACCTCATGAGCTCTGCATTTTAATTGAAGTGTATACAGGGAATGTAAGGGAAAACAACCTGTGAAAGTAGTTGAAGATTCACCATCTTCAAAAACAAATGGAAAAAAACCCAACAGCCGAACAGTTTGTGCTATAATTATTAATTTAATACACTTGGTAATGTCAAGGTTTGGAGCCTGCTTTCCACACACTGATGAGGGGATGAGCCTCTGCTCCCTGAGGCCTTTTCTTGGAAAAGTGAGCTCAGCAAATAGACAGAGGGATGGAATACTGTTAGATTTGTTTCTATTTTCTCACCAAAGAGGAAGCTTTTTTCCTTAAAAGTGCAAACAGAATAATAATCTGCTGTCATATTAGGTAATTTAACTTAACATACGGCAAACCAACATTCTGAACATGTTTGTCAAATCCCTTCCATTATATAACATAGCATAGAAATCCAAAGATTAATTAATCCAGTTCAGGGTCACGTCAGTTGTGCAAGAGCCTGTTGTGTAATAATCTGTTTAATAGCCAGGTTCACAGAGACTGTGCAGTAGCCTGCATGAACTGCAGCACCCAATCAACTGACAGTAGACAAACTTAACTTCCACAGACAGACTTGAGCATGTCTAATGTCACAGACTCTTGGCACAACCTTGGGATAAGAGGGATTCAGCCTTTCCTGATAATTCTTATACCAACTTTATGATTCATCTTGCCAGAGGCTGTTCATCTTGAAGACTAATCACAGAGATGGATAGGTTTATAGTGCAATCTTGTATTCTGTATAGGCCTTTAATGACCTCTTGGGCACAGCCATCAGCAGTGTGTCTGTCTGCAGAAAGAGTGTCAACCTTGTTGAGAGGTTTACTTAGCTTGGCAGTGACATTCATGTCTCTGGTGACTCTTCCTATGAAGTCAGTAGACAGATTGGGAGAGCATGGGGGGTTAATGAGGTCGCTGGAAAGGGGTGTGTGGCGCTCCTGATATCCATGCAAAAGGACATTGGTCCAAGTCTTTAGAGTCCTTGTGCTTCCTGTCTTGTTATATGGTTGTAAGGCATAGACGCTATCCAGTGACCTGAGATGAAGACTGGCCTCCTTTGGTATTGTGTCTCTCCGGAAAATCTTTGGGTACCGTTGGTTTGACTTTGTGTCGAATGAGCAGTTGCTCATGGAGTACCTAATGAGGCACATTACTTGCATTGTGAGAGACGTCAGTTACGGCACTACAGCCATGTGGCACGATTCCCAGAGGGTGATCCAGCTTGCAGGACCCTCATTGTTGAGGACCAGAGTGGCTGGACCAGGCCAAGGGGTCACCCACGTAACACCTGGCTGCAACAGTTAGAATTATATTTCTGGAGGGTGGGACTGGACCGCATGTCTGCCTGGGGGGTTGCCAACCAGGATCCTGAGCTGCTTCGTCGTGTGGTGCGTGTGGCAGTGTGCTCCTCAATTTGACTTGATTTGTATTCAGACAAAGGATTGTGGGAGTCAGTAACAAGTGGTTCATGTAGTTGAAGCCAAAATTTCAGCAACTTTTTAGCAGAATTGGGTTGAAAGGTACAACTTAATGAAGCAAACGGGATGACATTTGTTTGTCAAACATATTAAGTTGTTATCTGGATTTAAGCATTCTCACTAATGGGCTCGGTATTGAAGTGTCTTTGCTGTATTTCTCATTAAAAGACTATAACAATAACTAATTTAAAAATGGTGGCAAAAGCAACACTAGTCTACTACTGCCAAAAAATATTTTAGAATTTGACAGTGCCATTTCCTTATTGCCGTAGGATTAGGAATTCAATTTTCTGTTACAGTTCTTCGCAACAAAAGGATACCTCAATAATAATACAAATGAATGGGTCTTTTGAAAAAAAAATCTACAATTTTAGCAAATCAGTCAGGCAGCTGATAAACAAACTGAACTGCAGATGTCAATCAAATAAGCAATTTAACTCTAACTAAAGAAAGTGCGAGGATATCATGAGCTGATGGGATTTAATTATTGGCAAAATAATACATTACCCTGGAAAACAAAACCCCCTCTTGTGGGATTTTCTATTTCTTCCATATGTGCGTGGGCTCTTCACACAGTCCAACAACAAGCTGTTGGGTGAACTTGTACATGTGTGGTAAGTGTATCCAATGAGCAGCTACCATAAATGACATAACAAACTCTCTACCACAATCTGATTCATAATTAAGAGATTTTGTAACATGTACACAGAGAGCCAAAGTCACTTGGAATAAGCTACCAAGTAATGTAGTAGACAGTAGGACTTTTGGAAATTTCAAAACTAGACTTGATGTTTTTTAGAAGTAAGTGGATAGTAATATTTGAATGGAAAACAAACAAAAAATGTAGCACCTTTGGAACTTTTGTACAGTTCTCTAGCTAAGCACTTAAAATAATAACATAAAATTCACTATTCAACCTGACAATCACATCCCAGTGATTATGGTAAAAAAAATTAATTCCAGCAAGGAAATTTTCAGATAATGAACTCAGCGTGACTAGGGTAGAGTTCAAATCCATAAGTCTGGAGATCTGTCACAATTGTCATAATCATAGAACAATGTGTTCAAATTGTAATTCCACACTGGAGAAATGATACATCAATTTTAAAACAATCTTTAAGAAGCTGAAAGCAACTGGACTGGGTAGCGAATCATCTCTGATCCACAAATATATTGAAAATCAGCTAAACCCAGCACTCGCAAATGTCTTTGTTCATTTATTCTTTCTGCCTCTCTTACCTGTGTACTAGGATGTCCACTGCCGAACAGCACCTTCGTTTTATGACTATGAATTGTTGACAAAGACTAGTAACGGCCAATATGGACAGCAGCACACACTCTAGCCCCACCCATGTTGGTATATTGTGGATGATATTTTCACTCTGGTACAGCACATTACCCCTGGACACTTAAAAGAGACACCTAAGTGAAGATGGCATGAATTAAACACAGATCAAAAACAAATAGACACAGATCTGATTTAATTATAACTACGTGCTAAGATGGTATGGAAATGCTTCATAAATGGACTGGAGTACTTGATTTCCTAAAGGCAGGCCAGTGAGGGAACACTGTGCAGCCAAGACATACAGTGGTGTGAAAAACTATTTGCCCCCTTCCTGATTTCTTATTCTTTTGCATGTTTGTCACACAAAATGTTTCTGATCATCAAACACATTTAACCATTAGTCAAATATAACACAAGTAAACACAAAATGCAGTTTGTAAATGGTGGTTTTTATTATTTAGGGAGAAAAAAAATCCAAACCTACATGGCCCTGTGTGAAAAAGTAATTGCCCCCTGAACCTAATAACTGGTTGGGCCACCCTTAGCAGCAATAACTGCAATCAAGCGTTTGCGATAACTTGCAATGAGTCTTTTACAGCGCTCTGGAGGAATTTTGGCCCACTCATCTTTGCAAAATTGTTGTAATTCAGCTTTACTTGAGGGTTTTCTAGCATGAACCGCCTTTTTAAGGTCATGCCATAGCATCTCAATTGGATTCAGGTCAGGACTTTGACTAGGCCACTCCAAAGTCTTCATTTTGTTTTTCTTCAGCCATTCAGAGGTGGATTTGCTGGTGTGTTTTGGGTCATTGTCCTGTTGCAGCACCCAAGATCACTTCAGCTTGAGTTGATGAACAGATGGCCAGACATTCTCCTTCAGGATTTTTTGGTAGACAGTAGAATTCATGGTTCCATCTATCACAGCAAGCCTTCCAGGTCCTGAAGCAGCAAAACAACCCCAGACCATCACACTACCACCACCATATTTTACTGTTGGTATGATGTTCTTTTTCTGAAATGCTGTGTTCCTTTTACGCCAGATGTAACGGGACATTTGCCTTCCAAAAAGTTCAACTTTTGACTCATCAGTCCACAAGGTATTTTCCCAAAAGTCTTGGCAATCATTGAGATGTTTCTTAGCAAAATTGAGACGAGCCCTAATGTTCTTTTTGCTTAACAGTGGTTTGCGTCTTGGAAATCTGCCATGCAGGCCGTTTTTGCCCAGTCTCTTTCTTATGGTGGAGTCGTGAACACTGACCTTAATTGAGGCAAATGAGGCCTGCAGTTCTTTAGACGTTGTCCTGGGGTCTTTTGTGACCTCTCGGATGAGTCGTCTCTGCGCTCTTGGGGTAATTTTGGTCGGCCGGCCACTCCTGGGAAGGTTCACCACTGTTCCATGTTTTTGCCATTTGTGGATAATGGCTCTCACTGTGGTTCGCTGGAGTCCCAAAGCTTGAGAAATGGCTTTATAAACTTTACCAGACTGATAGATCTCAATTACTTCTGTTCTCATTTGTTCCTGAATTTCTTTGGATCTTGGCATGATGTCTAGCTTTTGAGGTGCTTTTGGTCTACTTCTCTGTGTCAGGCAGCTCCTATTTAAGTGATTTCTTGATTGAAACAGGTGTGGCAGTAATCAGGCCTGGGGGTGGCTACGGAAATTGAACTCAGGTGTGATACACCACAGTTAGGTTATTTTTTAACAACACTTTAACAAGGGGGCAATTACTTTTTCACACAGGGCCATGTAGGTTTGGATTTTTTTTCTCCCTAAATAATAAAAACCATCATTTAAAAACTGCATTTTGTGTTTACTTGTATTATATTTGACTAATGGTTAAATGTGTTTGATGATCAGAAACATTTTGTGTGACAAACATGCAAAAGAATAAGAAATCAGGAAGGGGGCAAATAGTTTTTCACACCACTGTATCTACACTGGCTTTAAACCCCTAGATTTTACTGACCTTCAACCCAGAATAACGTACCTCATTCCAATAACATCACAATCATTGGGCGAATGACTGATTTATAGTTTGCCTTTTTTATTTTGTACAGAGGGCAGCACAACAGCTCAATATCCAGCCCAGGCACAGTCTGTGTAGTTTTTTTATGTTGTTCACCATGACTGTATGGGATTTTTTATGAGCACGAACACATTCATCTTACATCTTAAATATATTTGTGATGGGGTAACTCTAAATTGACAGTGTGCAAGGGATAGTTGGTGTGTGAACTACAATGGGCTCCCACTCTGGCCAGTATTGATATCTGTCTTAACCTGATGCTACAGAGAAAAGCTATGACCCACTGCCTAGAAAAACATGGATTAAGTAAGTATGAAAATCAATGGATTCATTCCAGACAGAGAAAAACAACAATAAGACTTTGGTTACATATGGCACATAAAACATGAGTTCAGTCCTGAACTTTGACTATCTTTGCTAAGGCTCCTCAAGTTTGAGCCACCCTGAATGACTGGTTGTGTACATTCTGCATGGTCAGTGGCAGTCTATGTAGTGCATGTTATTATTGTAAAAGTCAGTCAGTCATTTTCTAACCCACTTTGTCCTTAAAGGAGACACAGGGGATGCTAGAACCTATCCCAGCTAGCATAGGGTGCAAGGCAGGAACAAATCCAGTACAGGGTGTCAGTCTGTCACAGAGTGAACACACACACACTTGATCCAATTTAATGTCAGCAACCAACCTAACCTGCATATCTTTGGGGGGAAACCGGACCACCCAGTGTAAACCTATGGGGAGATCATGAAAACTCCATGCAAGGAAGGACCAGAAAGCAAACCCAGGTCACCTTACTGCAAGGCAGCAGCCCTACCACTACGCCACTGTGCCACCCAATACTATAAAAGTGACTTTAAGGAAAATTAGCTAATTTATTCATGGCAAGCATGAGGTAAATGATGAATTGCATGTGTGGTATTTTGATATCCTTTATTTAAAAATGAGACGGTTTTATTTTGGGCGATCTTTATAATGCTGACAAACTACAAAAAAGCAAGCCAATACAATTAACTTGTACATGGCTGTATTTTTTTTTTATTGTCACTTCAATTGTCATTTAATTTCATTAAAGAATTACAGTGCCTGAGGTAATTGATATAAATGGTCCCAATCAGTTTTAAACAATACACATTAAGGTACACGTCTCTGTAAGAATTATTATGAGCTTACAATAAGTGGTTTGTGGATTTTACAAGAAATGCTCATCAGTGTGGAGCACCTATATATATGACCAATGCTGTAATCAGGTTCTGTCACTACAAGCACCCTTTTATGCATTAGTGTCCCTAAACAGAGGAGTGACAATGATGACAGCAGCACAATGGTTCAAATTTTTTTTTTTTTTTTTTTTTTTTTTTATACATCCATCCATCCATTGTCTCCCGCTTATCCGAGGTTGGGTCGCGGGGGCAGCAGCTTGAGCAGAGATGCCCAGACTTCCCTCTCCCCGGCCACTTCTTCTAGCTCTTCCGGGAGAATCCCAAGGCGTTCCCAGGCCAGCCGGGAGACATAGTCCCTCCAGCGTGTCCTGGGTCTTCCCCGGGGCCTCCTCCCGGTTGGACGTGCCTGGAACACCTCACCAGGGAGGCGTCCAGGAGGCATCCTGATCAGATGCCCGAGCCACCTCATCTGACTCCTCTCGATGCGGAGGAGCAGCGGCTCTACTCTGAGCCCCTCCCGGATGACTGAGCTTCTCACCCTATCTTTAAGGGAAAACCCAGACACCCTGCGGAGGAAACTCATTTCAGCCGCTTGTATTCGCGATCTCGTTCTTTCGGTCACTACCCATAGCTCATGACCATAGGTGAGGGTAGGAACATAGATCGACTGGTAAATTGAGAGCTTCGCCTTGCAGCTCAGCTCCTTTTTCACCACGACAGACCGATGTAACGCCCGCATTACACGATTTTGTATATATGCCAAAAATATTTGTGGCATGATAGAAAAATAGGGTAAAAATCACAGCCTGGTGTAGTGCTTGTTTCTCCTTCTGCACATATGTTTTTCTTTCCAGTACTCTAAGTTTAATCCCACTTCCCAAAGATGCACATATTGGGTCTCATCATGAGTGATGTTTAGTGTGTTTTTGTCTGAACCCAGTGTTAAACTGGTATCCCGGACCATGGTTAATGCAGGCATTGCACGTAATGCTGCGAGCCCCATGCAACTCTGAATTGGATTAACCATGTCGGAAAATAGTGAGAAGTTAAGCAAAATGACACCTTGTATTATCTTGCCTGAGTTGCTTCGAAAGCACCAATAAAAGGTGTCATTTTGCTTAACTTCTCACTACATCCATAATAGCTAACACGGTACAACACTCTAGTACCGTGTCTGAAAAAAAACTGAAGGACATAAGGATGAATGGTTGAAAGGACGTGATCGGTCTGACTTTTTCATGGGGCTGATTTAAAGAAGACTTAAGGGGACTGTGTTTGTGTGCCCAGAGAATAACATATCCATTTTCTTTTTAACACTCAGGAGGTACTCGACCAAGGAGAAGGCCCACGACACTTTCAAAACTCTGTACAACTCTATACAAAACTCTGTTTGCCTCGCCAAACTATAGATCATTTGCAGATGTTCATTATGTCTTCTTTCAATATATAATGAACGCACCAACCAAGAAAGCAATAGCTGCTGTGGACTTCACCAGTACAGTCCTGAGGCAATTGTTTGCTACAACCCTACTACATCCTGCTGTTAAATGGAGTTTCCCATCTGAGGCCTTGTTCTTTGTTGGCTTACTCATGCTTTCTTTTACTAAATAATGTACAGTATGTGTACATAAATATGCATACATACAGTATCATGACAAAATAGGCTAACACCAAGGCAAAATGTTGCCAATGACAACAAAAATATATATGAAGTCTTAATTTTGAAAAACATAAAAAAGATCCAAAACATCAAGTCAATGCTAAACTCCAGCTGTCCAACTGGGCCTATCCAATATAGGTCTAAAACTGACTGCTCTCATTTTGGAAAGTGTGCTCCCTGCCAGACATCCACAATACCTTTCTGGCATGGCAACATGCTTTGCCACTACTAATATGTTTTTCTCTTGCTATTAGGGCGGTCCTTATCCCTGTTTTATGTCACCCCTTCCAGCCTGCAGTCTCTCTGTCTGCAATATCACCCACTCCATCCCTAAAGGGATTATGGGCTTGTTGGTAAATGAACGAATGGTTTAGAAATGCAGTACTGGAGAATGTTAAAGGCTGCTGAATAATACAAGCCTATTAACACACCATTTGCTTTTTCAGGCACAGAAATGCTGAAAATAAGATATAAAAATAAAGTGTGAAAACAAACTGAATGTAATGAATATTAAATTTGACTGAATATCCCTTTCATAGTCTGAAATTTCTTCTGTCACTAAGCTATATTTCTTTATTGATAAAAGCAATTCATTCTACTTCTTCCAAAAAATGCATAAAACAAAAAGGACACAATGGAAGTCATTGATCCCATCATGGGATGGGGTGCATCCCCATTTAAGGGTCTAAGACACTCCGCTACGAACCACAAACATCATAGTGTATTTCCTACTGTGTGAAGAGGCCAGCATTAAAAGTAACATGTGTTACATAATCAGATTGATTTTTAAAGTGTTACCTTGGAAGCTTGCGCCCACATTATTTTGCAGAATTATTGTGCATGTGCACACTCTTGTCATCTGGTGTCAGCTAGTGAGGAAGAGGTTAAGTACTGTATGTGCATAGTGTGCAATCAAATAGACAGAACTAATCAAAAATTATAAGTAATGTTTAATCCTGCATGTGCTGTGGGGAAATTTAATCAGCCCTAGGTGACATTGAGCCAATGGTTATCACAGCAGCACTGGGTGTAAGGCAAGAAGCAAGAAGTAAAGATGGTGGACAGTGGTCCTTTGCAGGGCTCAATTGCACAACCCAGAAGAAAACAGTGTTACGTGTGCAATCCAGTAACACAAATCTATTACTAAAGTATTATTTTAGTTTTCACCCAGCTATTTGCTTTTGATGTATTGGTACAGTCTAATATGGTAGGTAGTACAGTGGCCAGTGTTCATATTGGCTTGCATTAAGGAAGAAATAAAGGGGCTAAATGTTATTTAATTCACAGCACATGAAGGAGTAAATGTATTCATTAAACTCAAGAAAATTATCAGATTTGGCAGTGTTTCTGGTAATTTTCATGAGGGTTCATATATGGGCTTACAGTTTAATAACAAATGAGGGCCAGTGAAATATGCATTTTTTTATACAAAAAAGAAAAAGTAACACAAAGGTAAGGCACTGTTTTTAATAAATTTAATTTTATAATAAGTAACTATATAACACAATAGCCATGTCCTGCGAATCCACCCACATAGTAGTGAAAAAGGACAGTGAGGAGTTTCCTGACATCACACAACCCACCCATTTTACAAATGGTTAAATTTTGGATCTCCAGGCTGCTGAATCCACTTGGTGTCTGGCAGTGGTAAATTTATTTTTTTTATTTTATTACTAGGAGGCCTTGCCCCCTGCTCGTTTCACTTGCCAACCCCTGTGCCTGCACTACGCACTAGCCTATTTGCGGTTCTGTCACTCACGTAAGGGGATGCGGATGTACAATTTAAACAGATATTTATTTTCATTTAAATTGTTACATATGCATAATAGAACTATTTTACATTACGGTGAGTAATTAACCATATTAAAAACAAGTAAAACGTAATAATTTGAAAGTAAATTATGTTTCATATTGCGTTAGAGTTATTCGTTGAGTAATACGATTTTGTTCTGTTTGGCTTTGCAATTAACACGCAAATACTTTTTAAACTTAAACTTTTACTGTAAAACTTCAGTAAAAACAATTTTTTAAATTAAATTTTCATCAATATCGCATTGAATTTTGATTCTGTGTTTGGACTTTCATCATGACAATGCAACATATAACTGCCTGTGATTGAATTTCGTTTCTTTCTCTCTATTAAATAAAATTACTTTTCGAATGTTTGGCTCTGAGATTTGTCAATTATCTTTGCAAAAGCTATTCTAACGGAAAACTGTTAACATTTTAATATGAATTCACATCAAGATACCCTTTGTTGTGTAATGTTATCTGCGGAAGATGTACTACATTACCTTTCTTGGATACAGTAATTTGTGCGGTGGAAGACCAGATGGTGTTAACGGTTGTAGATATTCTTCGGGATATTGTAAGTTGATGTTTTCATCTTCCGCACCACCAACTGTTTCAGCATAGTCTATTGATACACATTTAACCAATTTGCCATGTAACCAATCAACATTTTTGCCGTTAATTCGTTTGACTTCATCGTTTCTCTGTGCTAGGATTGCCCGTGTACTCATTTTTTCTGTTGATAACCCTTTGTGATGAAATTCTTCAATAAGAATTGGACATAATAAGTTATCTTTAATTTGGAACTTAAAGTGAGGAAAATGTTAAAATTTATAAGAGCTGAGAGTGCAGAAACTGTGTCTGTCAAAAGCATTCACACAAATGAAAGGTGAGATTACCGTGTTTGTAGTTGAAAATGGTTGAGAGGAGAGCGTGACCTGAAAAAAATCTAATGGCCAAAGTCTCATCTCGCAGGACTTGAAAAAATCCTCCAAAAAGTTTCATCTCGTTGCAGTATTTTTTTATATAATAGAGAGATTCAGTTTATATACTGTTTTGTAATTTTTTACAATATCTGTAAAGTCTGCACTGTTGAAAACAATATACAAAATGAAGTCTGATGGAATGGTCAGCTGGGGGCTTTGATGAAATTATATTTAATCTATCCTTTTTTTTTTAACCTGCGCAATCACAAAAAGACATGGTGAGAATGTGTAAACCCCAGACAAAGTCCTGGTACTTGATTTTGCACCTGAGAAGCTGGAGCAATGAAGCAAAAGCACCAACCACTGTTGTATTGTGCTGACTGAAATTTTAAATTAAGAGGTTTAATCCTGAGTGACCCTTCTCATTGGACTACTCTTGGCTATAAAACATCAAGAAGCCAGTTTTCCCATCTTTCTTTCCACTTTCTTCACAAATCCAGCAAATATTTTCTTGTGACACGTGGCTTGCACATGTGTGAGTGGGTCTGAAAAAGTGAGCCCACACTCAGATATGTCAATTTGCAACCACAAACTGTCTGCTGGAACATTCTGCTTTCCAGCTTTTTGCAGTCTGGAGATCATTAATCGAACAGTCACACCTCCTCTCTTAGATCAGATGTTTTAAACGCTGTCTGCAGTCAAAGGGATATCTTGTCTGCTGTTAACCTTTCAGCCCTCACTTGCTGCTAATTGGAAATTTTCCTGATTTGTCCTCAGAAGTAAAACACAATATAAATGCAGACAGACAAGAATAAAAATGAAATCAGATGGGAGTTTTAAAATAAGGAACAGAAGAATTGTCATCTCCACTCTCCTCCAGCTCCTCATTTTCAGTAAGGTATAACACTGCATTAGTGGCAGAAGTAGGATATTTATTGGCCTCTATAGAAGAAACACGTCTTTCAAGAAAAAGTCAAAAACTCAACTCTCTCTCTCTCTCTGTTGGACGTGCATGAGAGGATCAAACTGAATCAGAGGAAATAAAAATGTAGTCTAATCAGACAGCTACATGAGACACTGATTTGTCAAGGAGCATGCATTTATTTCACACGCCCAGTATTATAATCTTAATGGTAGTCCAACATTATTTGCAGGTACTGATGTCTCATAACTTCAGGTCTTTAAATTCCAGCCAAATGTGTGTTGATCATTTATGTTTTTTTGGTGTCTACATAACATTTTATTTTCTTTCTCTGTCCACAAATTGTTAAATGATGGTGTCCTGTATGCGAGTGTGTGGTTCTGGGATCATCTAAGGTATGTACTACTACCCCGGGTCGAGAGGGGGCACTGGCACCAACCTTCTCCTCTTCTTTTTCCTCCATAGCACAGAAAAAATACCCCGTGAGGCAACTGACTACTTCTGGTCCCTCTCCTATTAATCCCACAGCTGGCAGAAGGAGGTGTTTCATTTTGAACAGAACACACTGCAGGATGGAGCTCCTACATGGTGACCTAAAGAAATAGGAATAACAAGCCCGATGGCTTCTCTTTTCATTTTGGTCTTTTCAGTGCACCCTTAGTGGCCATTTTTGTTTATTATTCCTAAACTGGATTACAGGGGGACATCCGGATTGGTGTCCCCAATATTTATTTGTGGATCTTGCAGTCCTTTACTTAACCACAATGGGCTACTTTGAGACTCAATACAAGATGCTGTGCCCATAAAATGACTGGATTCCTTTCCAGGATTGAAACGAATATTATCAAGCACAAGCCTGAAGCAATTTTGGAAAGATAGATAGATAGATAGATAGATAGATAGATAGATAGATAGATAGATAGATAGATAGATAGATAGATAGATAGATAGATAGATAGATAGATAGATAGATAGATAGATAGATAGATAGATAGATAGATAGATAGATAGATAGATAGATAGATAGATAGATAGAAAGGGTGCTCGTCCATCATAATGCACACTCACTGAAACACCCATATTGGTTCACAACAGGACAATTTAGAGTCATTAAGTAACCCAATACAAACAACTTTGGGATGCAGAAAGAACACTGGAGTACCCAGAACTAAAACAAGAAAAATGTTAAAGGAAGAGAGTGTTAAACATCGGCAGGAATAGTCACAAACTTTGGAGTTAAGGCCGGTCTCCTGAAGCTGTAGGGCAGCAGTGCTTAACACTGCTCCTCAAAAACCCAAAATACCAGACCAAAGAGATTACAAAGCAAACCACATGAGCCACACTGAGCTGCTGAATAAAGTTCTGCTCTGGGCTATATGATAGAGGGCTTTTCTTCTACAGGAAAAACATTGTTTTGGGCCTGTCCTCTCAGCCAGATAACCTTCACCCACCTTACTTTCCTACTATAGCATCAGAACATAATGTTATAGAGCAATCTGTGAAGAAAATCCAGGAGTTCCATCCGGGCCAAACTTCAAAACCATTTCCATTGTTAGAGATGTTTTTAAAATACCAAGATCACAGGCCCAATAAGGACCTTAGTGACTTCTCAAGATACCTGGAGCCAAGGTCTACCTTGGCTTCATGCCTGCCAGCTATCTAATGTAATTCGCTGGCCTTCAATGCTCCAGGCCTTTATTCAGTCCAACCTGATATCTACCTCAGTGTCTTAAGTCACACTTTAGAATGCTCCCTTGTAGGTCCAGTGTGAATTTCTATCTTTTACCCCATAGCCACTGGTATTTTTGCTAGTCGCTTATTAAAAATTTTAAAATAGTTCACCCTTTAGAACTAATTGTGCTGGCAAATAAATGAACAAAATTAGCATCCTGTTTAGAAAATGTTGAATCTGTTTGCTGTTGGGTGACATCTTCACCTCCTTAAGACAAACAGCAAAGTCGCAAATTTACCAAGACACTCTGGGTAACTGATAGATTATACATGTCTAAATTTAACTGAACAGGGAATAGTTTAAAGTGCTCTGCCATTCGTTAGTGTCACCTGGGGAAGCATTTCCTCACTCCGATAATGGAATTTACTAATTGAATCCAGTGTGGCATTCTCATCTACCGTGGCGCTCCGGCAGGTCGAGCAGACATGTAGCCTAATGTGAGAGATACAAAATGAGAGTGTGGGAGACAAAGAGTACAAGAAGAAGTGCCCTAATACATATTTATGTTTCATTTAATCCAGCACCATTTGGAAAAAAACTGGAATAAAGACAAAGAAAAAAGCTACAATTCAAAACTAAAACCTTTTCCTGCCCGGTTTCCTCTACTGGATTTTTTATTGCAGTCTCCAGAGGGGTTCATGATGTCTCACCAAATACTATGGGGGTGTTTTGTGGTCAGGTAAACTTCACTGACAGTAAGCAAAATATGTGCTTACAACAAAACATACGTGACCCTCCAGCTGAACAAAGCATACTGCTCTTTAAAAACTAAGCAGTAGATGATGAAATTTCAATATGGGAGTGAACAAATTTTGGCCGAAAACCAAGATCTCCTGAAAAGCTGCGCTGGGACCTTATGTTCACATAAAGAGCAAGTAAGAGTCGAGCTCAAGGGCCAAACAAAATATGACCTTGCTAGCACTCAGCGTCCTGCCACATGCTGTCTGAAGCAATATATTTAGATTAGAAAAGTTTTACTGTAGTATAAAATTGATTTAAATTACTTTGAAGAGGTCACATCCAGCAGAGTAATCCATGACACACGCCTTCAGTTAGTCCTCACCTTAGATCTGCAGTACAGTATTATTTTTTTTCTAATTTGACGGCATAGGCAAAATTGCTTTTGTTGCTAAAACAGATGATTGACCAACATGATACACATGACCAATTTTTAGGTCAGAGCAGAGGTTGTTTCATTCATCTGGAATGAACTAGAAAGAAGGAAACTGCTGGTCCTTAATGCCACTCTAATTCAGCACAAGATCTATGCAGAATCATATTAAACCCAGTTCCTGCTTTATTTCATTAACTTTTCTTAAAAAGTTACTGAATCTACTCAAAATATCATAGGTTATTTAGTTCTCTATCCATATGTAGAACTCACACCGACCCAGGAATGTCATTAACAAGTTCTCGATGATGCTCTGGTTACTGAATGGCTTTTGCCAGTTGTTGAATCATTGCTGCTCCATTTTTAAACATTTGCTTTACTTCAATTTTTTTGTACAAAATGAAGAGACAAACTCAATGGACTGCAGATGAGGTTCAGGCACGTATTGCATTTTGAGCTGAAGAACAATGTTCAAGAAAACAGTGCCAAGAGAAATGAAAAAATAACTCCCCCCTCCCCACCCCAAGATGTTCATGCTAGTTAGGGATTCTGACTTGACCACGCGTGAGCTTAAATGTGGGCATATTACTAATGTAGGCTCTGAGATTGACCCTCACACTTCTAAATTGGGTATACAGGTATGTTATGTTCCCGGAATGCATTTATTTAAAAGCATACACACCAAATAACAATTAATGGTGAACAGTTCCTTCAAAATAGTCACCCGCTGAGTTGATACACCAATCCCAGCGAGATTTCAACCTTTCGAAGCACCTCTGGAAGTCGTTTTTTGTCAGTGTGTTCAAGACGTCGGTTGTTACCGCTTGGTTCTCCTCCACCGTCTCAAATCTGCGTCCCTTGAGCCTCATCTTCATCTTAGGAAATAAAATAAAATCAGACGGCGCTAAATCAGGGGAGTACGGAGGGTGGGGAATGGCAGTAAACTTTGTAGAAGCCAAAAAACAATCAGAGATGTGTGAGCTGGTGAACTGTTGTGATGCAAAAGAAATGACTTGTCAGCCCACATCTGAGGACATGTTCGGCGAATTCGATTTCGCAAACGCCTTAGAACATCCCTGTAGAATGCTTGTTGCAACATTTCATGGCATTCTTTTGCTGTTTTTCCCAGTTTAAAACAGAATTTAACACACACTCTTTGCTCTTTCAAATCACTAATTTTCACGAACAACCCTTCACAGACACAACCGAATCTCAAACGAGAACTGTGACTTGAAAAACAACTGTGCTGACGTTATAACGCGTGATAACAGCTCTCAAGGACAACTTGAACTTCTATCTAGCGGAGATTGATATAACCAAACCCTTCTGGCTGCAGAATAAATGCATTCTGGGAACTTTTGGATTGCACCTCGTATAATATATATATATATATATATATATACACACACACATATACCAGTAACGGCGCACTGCATGATAACATGCAGTGAATACACTTGACTTGAGCATTCATGGTTTTCATACTCTCTCTGTACATTTAGCATTTGTTTGCTCAGAGGTTGATGCGCTTGCTGCTTCCTGAGCAGCTGTTCGTTTCTCCACCCTAGCGGCACGCTTCTTCTCTTCTTTCATTGGCATCTTTCGCATTAAAACTGATTAAGTCAGTGTTTTTGCTGCAATTACTTAGTACATTTTCTTTAACTCTTCACTTAAGCTGGCACTTAAGTCTTCAGTCTGCCTCAAGAATGATTTAAGATATGAAGAGGTAGGGGAAGTGACTACGAAGGTAGTAGGGATGAGAACGATGCCTGTACACGTGCTGCACAGCCGCCCTGCTGGCCGCTCTCGAGAGTTGATTCTACAATAAAATAAAATAAAAATAAAAAGAGGAATAACCTTTGAGGTCAATCATCACCCTGAAAGCAGATAGTAGACGTCACGTAGTATATGTGTACCAAATTTCAGGTCAATAGGTCAAACGGTTTGCCAGCTACTGGTGATTTTAAATCCTGGACAGACAAACCAACAGCCACAGTAGCGTATTATATAAAGATATATGGATGAAATTTCTAGCTGATGAAACAACTAAAAGTAAACCAGATAGACATAAATGTTTTTAATTTAAAAAGTATAGATACTAAAACTTTGTGAAAGTTTAGAAACTTAGCATGAGTATAAAGCAAACAATTTCACAAACTGACATGCCAAAGACAAGTGGTGAATGGAGAGTTGGAAGCAAGCTCAAAAGCAATGAGCTTCTTCCATATCTATAATATGGCTGTGCAATGAGCGCATGATTTCATCCATCTACTCTTTCATCGTTTTCAGAACCTACCTAGTCCACTTCAGGATTTTAGCCAATTAGTTGCTGTATTTATTTAGCAGCAACAACAAATACATAGTAAAATTGTAAGTTGTCTTTAATCAAATAAAATGAGCCACCCAAAGGCAGGGGTGACCTGTCTAATTTGAGAAAAGTACCTACCTCATTCTTTTTTTCTCCCAAATTTTAACTATCCTTATAGCCCTGTGTTTTAAATACCAAGGAAGAATAAAAATAAAATAAGGAAAACAAACCCCTACACAAAGCAAATACAGGTGGCTAGCTCTATGACATCCTAAACATGCTTATGTTTCCATTACAGTAAAGAACACTGAAGGACACTGTTATATAGTTTTCCAACACGTGGCTATTACAGGTAAGGGTGAGAGAAACTTCACGTCTGCTCCTTTGGTCACGAGACAGAAAAAGAAGGCCCAGGTCTGTTAAGGCTATATCAGATTACATGACTTTTCCATTGATTTTCAGTTATGGCCTTCATTTACATAATCTTTGCAAGTCAGAGGCAGTCGCAGCATGCTGTCATGATGGCCAATTGTGTAATCTGACATAGCCAGCGACTCACTCCAACTAGTCTATAACTCGCTCCAACAAAATTAAGACAGTTTAATTTTGTCTTTAGTCGTAAAGTTGGATTCATGAGATCTGACAACCGATGAATGCTCTTACAGAAGTACAATGCGTAGAATACAGTGACAAGAAGTAAGGAAAACAGGTGTGTTGGACCTCACAAACAGAAAAGAAGCTTGTCTGTATGATGCTGTGTGTTTTATGTACCATGACATAATGGAAAAAAGAAAGAAAAAGAAGAGTGAGAATGCAGATGAACTCACTGTAGCTGTTAACTGCTTCGTATAGCACCGACTCTGACAGGCTACAGACATTGGTTGTCAAAAAAAAAAAAGCATGTGCTAGAATGTTGGCACTCATTTATTACATGTGACAACATGTGATTTTCATCCATCCATTATCCAACCCGCTATATCCTAACTACAAGGTCATGGGGGTCTGCTGGAGCCAATCCCAGTCAACAACAGGGCACAAGGCAGAAACAAATCCCGGGCAGGGCACCAGCCCGCCGCAGGGCACACACACACACACACACACACCAAGGACAATTTAGGATCGCCAATGCACCTAACCTGCATGTCTTTGGACTGTGGGAGGAAACCGGAGCATCTGGAGGAAACCCATGTAGACACAGGGAGAACATGCAAACTCCACACAGGGAGGACCCGGGAAGTGAACCCAGGTCTCCTTACTGCGATGCAGCAGCGCTACCACTGTGCCACCCTGCCGCCAGTGATTTTCAGTCATTTAAATTTATGTGATCTGTTAATGAGAGCAGGAACTGCTGTTTGCAAATCTGACATACCGGCCCACAAAAGTCATGTAATGTTGCATCGACTTTACACTGACACTTTCCTTTATGAACAGTCAGTATGAAAAACTAAACTCGTGCTGGAGCTTTAAAACCAAACTGTTAACTAACGTTACCTTATTTTACATTTGCTTTCCATCTTTTGCTACTCTGGCTCTTGATACTGAGTTTTAATTTAAATGGAAGTTGAATACAGTAAGCTAGATCATGAAACAGCAGTGCTAACCACCAAGCCACCATCCTGCCCCATATTTACAGGATATAGTAATCATAATAAGATACAGAGGACTATTATAGAGCAACAAAAATGTTCCCAGACTGCTTGATTTAAAACATTAACTTCACTAATGTTTTAGATACAAACATTTATTTTGGCTGAAGTGTAAAATCACAGTTTTTCAGACAGTGGAAGTCTAATCGCCTCTTGACACGGTATGTGTGTGCAACGGTCCAAGTCATTTTATTAAACAAAATTCTTTATTAGCATATCTTCTTATGAAGAAGCAGTTATTGCAGCTGAATGCTAGATCAAACATTATTTTATTTTATTTGCAACCTTAAAGCGGATATTCATATTGTCTTCTTGAAATAATTGGTGCTAGTAAATGGCCTATTTAGTGCTATGGCCAGCTCAAACGTTTAGTTTCATGACACAAAGTTTTTTATTAGCCTGCTGTGCTACATGACAAGAGGTTTAAAGAATATTTGCTGAGTCTTTGGAATCACACTTTAAACATAAAAATATACAGAAAATATCAAAGATACATCACAAAATGTTAATCTACAAGTATTACCTGTATTTGTTTTCCTTTAATTAAACTTGACGCATTTTTACATTTATTTGTTGAACTTCTTTTTTACCAAATGCTGACGCTTCATATTATCTTAAACTGCATGGCCTTCTATCATGCTTGCTTGCAAGTTCTTTTGTTCAGGTCTACATTCTATAGTGGCAAATTTGCTGACATTGGATATACAGCATTATGGTATCAGACGTCAGTGAATTAAAAGTGAATTCATCCAATATATCCTAGGATCAGACTGTTAGGCCATGGAAAAGCAGAAGACACGAAATGTGATGCACAAGTGGTTAGATAAGCATGAAATCATGTGCTCATATACAGCACAGAAAAGAGCATTACAAACCAGTCCAAGGTAGCATAATATTCATATCCATACTCATTTATTGCAGTAATGCAAATCTCCAACCTGTAATCCACTTGACACCGCTCTTCTTCTGCACAGGCTTTAGATTAGATTTCTTATTGATAATGGCTTCAAAAAAGACATGACATCATCTATTAAGTCCTTTTGGCAAAGACTCCAGAAGGTGAGACCAGCAGCACATCTGTAAAATTTACTCCTGTGAAAGCAAACACTAGTTTCAGTTTCTTTATGGCTGACTGGGCCATTTCAAACTTACCTTCCCATGGGAGCGTTCATAAGTGAGAAAACATCTGTTTTTCAATGATACCTCCGATTTTGATTTTTTCAACCACTGTTAAAAAACACATTTCCATGAAAGCACTTCTTCTAGTCTCAATGCCAAATAGCTGTAGCAGAACAAGGAGCTGACCTTGAACCAGTCCATGTGGGACACTTCACCGAGTTGCTTGAGCTGCATCACTTCATCAGGAAGTTTTGATAATGAGCTAAACGTTCAGCCATTCATAGGGAGAGTAGTACTGCAGGACTGTAACAAATTCACTGTTGAATATAGTCGTTTCTTATGTGTCTTTATCTGGCAGGGTTTCACCTCTACATGTAAACAAAACTGAAGTTATAATTATGTGCAATGCTGCAAGCCTATTTTACAGCCATGGGTTACAACTGACAGTAGATACAACAACGTATAGAGAACAGCTATGGTATCTACAGACCTATGGGTACATTCTGTTTGTGGAAGTGAGGATTACAGTCCTACTGGATATACAGGTTTGGCACCTCATTCGGTTCACATTTCTAGTTGTGAGTTGCATATCCTTTAGCATTCACAATAGTATGAATTTGTATGCATCTAGGCCTGGATCCCATGAGATGCAGGATGTGTTGTTCAGGAATTTTCTTCCATATAGAAATGATTATTTGCTTCAAATTGCATAGTCTTACTGCTAACAGCCCTGTCCTCCTCATTCCAAACATGCTCAATAGGGTTGAGAGTGTGCAGGCCACTAAAGCAAAAAAACTCTTCGTCCTGTTCTCGGAATCATTTAGTGATGATACATGCCTTGCGAAGTTGTACATTGTCATGCTGCAAGGGTACATTCAAGTGTGGATGAAGTGAAGAGATCAGCTTGGTTATCAACAATATTCAGATATGCATTGCTGTTGTAGCATCTATGCAATAATATGTGACCATCACCATTCTGTACTGATGGTACCAAACAGGTTGTCACCAAGTTCTGAACCTCTCATCAGTAACACGCAAAAGGAGTCTGGCCTCACCTAAACAAACAATTTGTTTTCTCTCCTCAACTGTCGAGTTTTGATGTTCCTGTGCCCAATAGTGATGTGTTCTTTTGTTTTTTCTTTTCTGAAATCATCGGCACAAAGTCCAACAGGTGGTGCTTTCTAAGATGCCATTCTGCACATGCCTGGTTTTGGCCCATTTGTTTACTTGTACAATTCTTGGCCTCTCTTGTTTTCATTCACAGGATCACCTATCCCTCACTGCTTTTAGCTTTTCGCACCAAACTCTTAAAAAGGTTGTGTGTGAAAATTCCATTTTGGAAATGGTACGACCAACCCACCAAGCACCATTTCTCATGTCACCTTCAGAATCACTGGAGTCACATGTTTTTAGCATCTCAATGCAGATTCAAACACTAACTAAACTCCGCTCTGCTGGATGTTGGAATAAAGAATTTGTGTGAAGATGGCAGTTGAACCTATAAAATGGCAAATCAGTTCTAATGTTGCCAGAGGACAGGAGCTCTTCAGTTAGTTACATGTTTTGTCAGCTTGGCAGAATTCAATAAAATGGCAACAGCATCACTTTCACTAAATTACACTATTAAAAGCATTTTTTGGAAGAGAATTTTTTTGACTGTGGTTGCTGTCTGTGCGGAGTGTGCATGTCCTCCCATGTGTCTGCATGAGTTATTCCCTGTTTATTGTAAATAAAGTCCATACTCATCTCCAAATTTACAGGAAGGTGGCATCAAGGTAGCCAGCCAACTGCAAGAAACAGAGTCGTTTTGTCACTTTATAGAATCATCTACCATATCTTATATCTTCAGTCGGATTAACAAACACTTAAATGTCAACAAGAAATGTTAGCCCTGAAAAGGGAAGGAGACATAATTTAGTGCAATTTCTTGCAAGCTGCTACCCAGTCATACAAATTATGTCATCCCCTACTGGACAATACAGGAAATTCATTCCTTACTATCTTCAGTAATACTTTGCATAATAAATACATTTAACTTTACACCCTAGTGTACAAGATGCAAGTCTCAACTGATAAAAGGGCAAATAACACCTAGAGTCGATATTGTTTCTTCTTTTAAGCAATTCACTTGCATAAGTAGTTACGTTGCTCAGGAGGGAACCATCGCTTATTTACAGAAAATATGAGCCCATTTCTTATGTCTGCAGGTTTTAATTAGACAGTTTCCCAGCCTGTGCGGCAGAGGTAAATAATGGTTGTGTCAGCTCTGAGAAAGACAAAGCAATATCAATAAGTAAGAGGCAGTGCTCTTTTGTTCCAGAACTGTGGCTGCAGAAGGCACTGCCATGTGAGGTATTCTGAATTCATGCATTAATACGTCACTTGTTTAGTTTCACACAGTCTCATTTCCATCTAGGACCACCTTTATACAAGAGGTAAGCTGATCTAAATCTTAATATTTGCTCGGCACAGCAAGTGACAAAGCTGGGTTATAAATGTTGAGCTTTATATATGAGCTAAGGGAGAAAGGTGCAGAATGACAAATTCTGTTTCTCATTGACAAAAAGCCTCCCAGTAGCACTTTCAAAATTATATATTTCTCAGTCTTCTCCAGGGAAGAATAACTAAATCAAATGCATCCAGCTTGTAAGCATGGAGGGCTGAGCAAAGCCAGAAAACTGTGATTATCCCCCAATATGAAATGCAAGAGGTTCTATAGATCTGCCTGTCCAAACACTGGGTGACTCTTTCCACAAAAGCAGAGACCTTTCCTTTTCTATGTGGCCTGATTGTGTTTTTCTATTAAGCACTTCATTACTCTACACATCTTTGTGAATTTGCCTTGTGCCCATCTGGATTTGAAAAAGATTTTCTAAAGCATGACATACAAGAAATGAACTTTCTTCTGCTTGATGCTGATGGATATGGGGTGAAAGAAAGCGGCTAGTTAATGGCTAGTATTCTTTCCTTGTTTTATTATCATGTACTACACTGCATAAACATCAAGGCAATGAGGCTTGTCCAAAGCAATATTTGTTGCCTCAATTTAATAACCCACAACCCTTACCCATGCCACTGTGGACAACACAGACACAAAAAATACAACTATCTGTAAACTTGGTTTATTAAGGACACAATCAGCTCACTTCAGGCTTACCTGCATGCAAAAGCTTACAGAACTACGCATCAGCATAGAAGGATGGAAGTTTTTAGCAGGCTAGCCAGTTTGACTGCAGACAGTCTGAGACTTGAGATCATCTGTGCTGCACATTCATGTTCATTAAGCACCAGAAGGAGCTGAGCACCCAGAGGACTCGGAAAACGTCATCCCGACCATCGCCAGATCGGATCCTGTCTAGACTGCATTTACAGTATGCACAACGCAGTACTCCACTGACAAATTTGTTCAAGGGCTGCAGAACTTGAAACCACTCAAACAAAAAACAAGGCCATCTGTACAAGTATGCTTGAGGTCTGCGCTTTATCAATCATCTGGGTGGAGCAGTTTGTGCGATGTCTATCTACCTCTCCTACAAAGTGTTCAAATACACACTTCAAAAAAGGACAGTTAAAAATTCTTCCTTTTAAGAGAGCTTACTTTGGCAAGGCTTAGTCACCCATATTTGACATGAGCTCTTTAAAACCCATGTAGGCACATTTTTTCTCATTTACAGCATTTTCTGTAAACAAAGGAGGACATTTGTCACCCATTTCTGCTTTATGCAGTGCCAAGATAGGAGGCATAAATAACAACAGGGGTGATTCATTCCAAGAGTTGCATGCAGAGAAATCTGGCAGATGGTGCAGTGGTCAGTGTAGCTGTCTTACAGCAGCAGGATACTGGGTTTAGACCCTGTCTACGTCACCGTTTCTGGGTCTCCTTAACTGGGTTTTTCAACTGCAATATTCCAAAGACATGCAGATTAGGCCCACCATGAGCTGGGAGGTCCTCTGATTGATTGGCTTCCTCCTCCAGTGTTGGGCCCTGTCCTACTGATAACTGAAAGAAGCAGATTTAGTAAATGGATGGATGGCTTTTGATTTTTTTTCTGCTGTGCATTACATTTATCAAATGACACTCTTAAATAAGTCTGGTTAGACTGAAGGTAAGATACTGTATTTTGAACTTTAACACTGGAAAGTAGACTTTAGATGGCTCAATTTTATTATATATATATACACATACATACATACATACATACATACATACATACATACATACATACATACATACATACATACATACATACATATTGTGATGGATGGCTGGGGACCTTGCTCCACAAGGAGGGCTGGAGAAGCAGGGGACTGGGAGAGGGGCAATTCCTTCTCCAGATCGCAAGAGGGCAGCCATCCTGGATGATGTGGAAGCCACAGAGCTGGAAGGATCAACCCTATGGGGATCAGTGGCCACCGCCAGGGGGCGCCCAAATGACTATGGAGCCTTGGACCACAGCACTTCCACCACATCAGGAAGCGGATACACCCGTAGTGCTTCCGGGTGCACATGCAGCAGTTCCACCACACCAGGAAGTGCTGCAAGAAGGTCATCAGGGAGCACCTGAAGCACATCCGGGTGCATTATAAAAGGGGCCGCCTCACTCCATTTGAGGAGCAGGAGTTGGGTGGAAGAGGACGGAGCTTGCGAGGAGTGGAGTGGAGTGGAGTGGAGTGGAGGCGGCAATAGCGAGAAAAAGAGAAAGGATTTTGAGCAATAGTGCTGGTGGGTTGTGTACTGTGTGTGAGGTGCAAAGGACTGTGAATAAATATAGTGTGCAATTTGACATCTGGCTGTCTCAGTGTCTGGGCTTCTTTTACTATATACATATGCATATATATATATATATATATATATATATATATATATATATATACAGTATATAGCTACACGTGTGTGTCTAGGACTCTGCAGAGGTAAGCATTACCACCTCAGGGGAGAAGGCAGTGCTGCTGTTAACAACCTCTACTTTATTACTCACAGCTCCGAGGCTCACAAAACAGATGACCCCTTACTCGACATCTGAATTAAAGGTGCCCCTTCTGGGTGCAGAGGTACAAAGCAAGACAAAAATCCAGAAGAAGGTCATCTTTTGACGTAGACAATCCGACAAGACAGAGCTCTGAAGATTATCTTTAAATCTTCAGGAGGAGCAGCAAAGCCTTATTTAGTACAGCACTCCTTCTTTGACTAATTTATTTTCATTGATTAAATGGGTCTCTCTGTGCTTGTGCCCCAACCATCCCTTGGTATCCATACCCGGTTTGTGCTATCCAGTATATATGTGTGTGTGTGTGTGTGCCCCTGTGTGCAAAGCTAGGTCCATAAAGACACGGTTTGGTGTAGAACTCAAGTGGCCACCATACAGCCGGACCTCAACCTTAGAGCACTGAGCACCATCGGGATGAGTGGGATTGCCTTGTGTGACTTTAGGTTATACAAGAAATAAATAGTTGTTGTTGTCGACTTTAAGGCAGGCTTTTTCGTCCAGCATTAGTTCCTAACCTCATAATGCTCTTTGGCCAAATAAGCTTAAATTCCTACAGACACACGCCAAAACTTCACATCAGAGAGGAGGCTTTTATAGCTGCAAAAGTGGGGGCAACTCCATATTAATGCCCAAGGCTTTGGAATGGGATGCCCAGCAAGCTCATACAGATGTGATGCTCAGGTGTCCACAAATTTTTCACCATATAGTGTAAATTCTTCTCTTAAGTACAATTGATTAACTTTGCACTCAGTTTAAAAATGTTAGCTGCCCTGTAAAGATTCTTATGAAAGTTGCTATATAAAGCAAAAAAATCAAATAATTAAAAAGTGCTGACCATCATGAAACATTTTCTGTTGCCTTTTTATCATAGTCCTAGTTACAGGGGCATACTATATTTTAGCAGCTATAGATACACTAAAGGTCAGGCTTGCCAGCGTATGGTAAAAATTAGAGGCACTGTCAGGCAGAACAAGCCCCAAACAAGCAGCCCACCTGTCAAGTGAAAAGGTTATATTTTTAAAGGGTAATTTCTCCAAATATAATTGTTTCATCAGCAGGTTTAATGTAGTATTTTGGTCCCTTTTCACTTTCATAATTACTAATGAATTCTGTACCTCTGTTTTTGCCACTTTGTTTCCTGTAATGTTTCCAATAAAGTTACTCGTCATCACCTGAGCATTTGCTATCAACAATAAAGGCCTGGATTTATCATCAAGAAAATGGAAGCCAACAAGAGTTCTAATTAGTATATTCACAGATACTATATAATGAAATCCCTCATTGATCTGTTTACTACTATATTAGTATTATCTATTATCCATTGTGACACAGCTGTATTACAACTACTTGGTCATGCACTACCAATGTGATTTACGCTCTATGAATATAAATTAAGCACAATCCATGCCTCCATTTTCCATAACTCCTTTTTCCTTGGGCAGGAATCCAAAGATCAAATCTGCAAGCTGGACATTGCTCAAATCTGTGTCACTTCTTTTCTGTCTTTATATTCTCTACAGAGGTTCATGTGGTGTTTGAAATGGTAGATTGCAGAAATGGGTAAGACTTAGTAGTTAGTACTCTTGCAACAAAAAGGTTTATAGTCATGAGACATCATATAGGTTAACAGCCAAAAATGTAACAAAACCACATGTAAAAAGAAGCAGGTAAAGTTGTTGTTAAGATGCTGGCAAGAGATCAAAATTCCAAGACAGCAAATACAAAGACAAAAATGAAAGGCAGATGTACTTGTATTTAGAAGAAGGCTGAAGGCCAAATCAAAACTCAATAACAGATGTAGTTGATAAACCAAAGAAAAAAAACAATATAAGCTCTGGGGACTTCCAGGACTCAAGACAGCCCTGCGGCAATACAGGTGGGCTTTCAAGATACACTTGCCACTATGTATATAGCCACAGGATCTCATAGCTGGTGTCACTAGACCACTTAAAAAGATAAGTGAGGCCAAGGGCAGGTCACAAGTAGAGAGCTGGGTCAGAGTCAAAATTCAAGACATTTTAGAAATAAAGGGTCTCATTGGCAAGCCGAAGAAAGACAGACTGCTGGCTTAACTAGGAGTTCCCACTAAAGGTAATCTGCTCCCAAACGACAAACTAATAAGCTACTTAATTATTTATTAAGTACACCAGGATATATAATTACAATAAATAAAAAAACAACAGCAAATAATTAACAAATACCTAAAAGGTACTAAGGGAAGAAAAAAAGAGAACAATTATCACTACTAAGATTTAATTAACAAACTAATTAAGAAACAAGGAAAATGAAAAATGAACAGAAAGGGAAAAGGCACCAAAACTAATTGCATAAGTTGAATTACTAGCTTAACCAGGAGTAGAAGGAAAACCAAAAAATAAGAATCCCAAATAGAATTTCATTATACTAAGCCTTAAACCATAAGGATAATTCTCAAGCACACATTTATATACTGAATGGTCCGATCATTAGTCAACATCAACACAATACAATCACCCTAAAAGAGTAAATAAATCCAAACTCAAAAATCCCAATTATTCAGTCATCCTGTATCTGACAGGTGGTATGAAACTAGGAGATAATCCACCCAAACTTCAAGCAGAAGGTAAGTTAGCAAGAAATTTAAGTGTGTACAAGCCCGGTGGGGTGGTAACATTACCTGCTGTCCCAATATTTCCTTACCATAAGGGCAAAGTTGAACTGAATTACACAACAGAAAGTCATGACTTTTTCAAAAAGAGGGCAGCTTTTAATTCATCTTTAGTTCTGACATATTTGTGCAAAATATTCACTAAAAAATATGTAGCAATTGGTAAAATATGCTTGAGCTGCCTGGGCACAGAATCAAAATGCAACCAGTATGTAGTAGAATTGTGCCATAAATAAATAAAAGACCGAAAAATAAAAAGAGTGCTCAGAAATGACTGAAATACCATTGCAGATATACCACAAAATCTAACAATTATACTGAAAGTGGCAATTGTGAGATAGGTATTCACCTGGGATGAGATGCTTTTGACTTGTGCTATCCACTCAAATATGCTCAGAGAGGCTATTTGTTGTTGGCAATTAATCTGACACTATTTTACAAAAGCAAGTGGAGAAAATGGCACCTACAAATAGAGCTTGTAAGGATCAAGATGGAACACTACTGCTAGGAGTCAAGTACGCTATACCCCTGTTCTTAAAATGCATTATTGTGGTGTAATATTATTTAGTATTAAATGTTAAAGAGACATCTGACCTCAAGACATTAGGGCTACTCATTAGATTGAGCTGCTATAGGACTGAGTAACTGGGTAAGAATAGTCATTCTTCACAGCCATCACAGACCACTTCTCCTTGGCTAAGTTGAGGGGGGCAGGATTCACAGCAGCAGGTGAAAGTCAGAACGCTGCCACAGACAAACTGCAATACCATCAACGGTGCCAAAAAAATAAATCTTAAAAAAAAAAAAATACTCTGGAGACTTTGTCAGTCTGTTCTGTCACTGGTTGACGACATTAGAAGAGGCATGCTTTCGACTTAAAGCCTGTACAAGTGATTCCTTTCCGGTGGGTCAATCACACACATGACAACTGCACTGACTGACACCAGAATCAGTACTGCTGGAATCAGATTGCAATAAACTACACCTTTTCTCCCCCTCACACTCCATCCACCCTTTACTATCTTGAATAAAATTGCAAGTTAAAATAACACTGCTGCAGCCCCAACATCCCATCTTTCAAATAATGCAGGGTATGAGGCTCTGCTCACTTTGGTTAGACTGCAGCTGCACCATGGAGAATCAGATGTACAGCAGGTAGACCAGAAACATAAAAAAACTCATGACAATTACACAAACTGATGGAAGATATTAAAATGGCAGGATAGGCTCCACTTGGCAGAGCTGGCAAATGGATGGCTGGATGGATGGCTTTCCAGATTTTTTTCTGTTTGGTTATGCACTAGCGGGGTCAGGGGATAGGATTAGGGCTGAATGAGTTATGTGCTTCATTTGGGGGGTGTAAAATACAGTAGACTGCGGTGGGTTGGCACCCTGCCCTGGATTGCTTCCTGCCTTGTGCCCTGTGTTGGCTGGGATTGGCTCCAGCAGACCCCCGTGACCCTGTGTTCGGATTCAGCGGGTTGGAAAATGGATGGATGGAAAATACAGTAGAACCTTGGGTCACGACTGTAATTCATTCCAAAACTCTGGTTGTAACCCGATTTGGTCGTGACCCGAAGAAATTTACCCTATAGGATTGTATGTAAATACAATTAATCTGTTCCAGTCCGTACAAACTGTATGTAAATATATTTTTTTAAAGATTAAGCACAAATATAGTTAATAATACCATAGAATGCACAGCGTAATAGTAAACTAAATATAAAAATATTGAATAACACAGAAAACCTTGAACAACACAGAAAACTAACATTGCAAGAGTTTGCGCTATAGCGCTACGAACCGCTCTCTAAAACACATTTTTTTTAATGAGTTTTAAACACAGGGAAAAAAATGAACATTTGAAAAATCCGTAATTTAATAAACAACCAAGAAAAGCAACATTGCAATAATGCACGCTACGAACCGATCACTGTAAACAGAAGTGAAGTGGAGGTTAAAATCCAATAGAAAAAAAGTCTTCATTAAATACAACGAGGTTAAAACAATGCTGGAATCAGTTTCTTTAAAAACAAGCCCGCTGTATTCTTTAACTGCCTTCTCGGCCTTATGTGACCAGCCCTTTTCCTCTCGTGCATGTGTGTGTGTGTGTGCATGTGTGTGTCTCTCTCTCTCTGCAAAAGTTTGGCGAACTTTTTGGTCGTAACCCGATTTGTACGTGTTCAGAGACGTGAACCGAGGTTCCACTGTACTGAAAATTGACCATTTAAATTATCATTTACAATTGATTAAAATAAAAAATATATATATTTTGTTCCTCTTTTCAGTGTAGGCTACCTTTCTATTTCACTTTCATTATGCATTGTGAATTAGACGCTATATAGCGCCTGACCCGGCACCGACTGACACAGATGCATGTGTAAAAAACACAGAGACTATTATTTTCTTCACCTGTGGGGCACGTCTTCCCCGTGAACCCCACAGGCAGTACACAGCCCCAACAAGCACTTTATGCAGCAGGGGCATCCCAGCCGGTCATGGGACCCGGCCGCCCGTCACAGCATGCATTGACTACAAAGGTGATGGCAGCAACAGCCCCATCACAAACTGGCACTATTTATTTTTAATGCCTTTGCTAAAGACACTGACACGTAAACTGTAGTGAAATTCTAACAACTGGCTGTACAACTCCAGAGCCTACCTAAGTCTTCTTATGTATTTATTTATGTATTTATTAGTGGCAAGATGTAAGCAGCCTCCACCAAAAGGATCCACAAATGTCACAGTAAAATTCACTCACTGCATCCATAAAATGAAGCAGTCTTTAGATCAATCCATGACAGCATTAGAATGGCAGATTTGATACAACAAAAGAAGAAAAGGCATGGTCTGAAGTCTTACCCCAGTCACTCTCTATGTGTTGTGTGTGTGATATTCCTGTGTCTGTGGCAGGTTTTCTCTTAGTTCTCAGTTGTGTGAGTATGTTGATTGCCAGCTCTTTAATGCCATCGTATAAATGAGTGTGCCCAGCAACAAACTGTCACTCTGTCCAGGGATTGCTCTTGCCCTGCATTCAATTCTTCCTGGGACAGGCTCTGTTTCCCCTAAATCCTTAACTGGACTGAGAGGGCTCAACAATGGATGGATAGCTAGTGTTACTCTTTTTGTTTCAAGCAAATTGTGATGCCTCTAAGATGTTTTCCCTTCCTCTTAATTCATCTAAAATTTTGCTGTGAGAGACGTCATATAAAATTAATTGTTTTTCTGTTAATTTTATTCATCTCTCACCTAGAGCTGTGCAGTCCAAACCACTGCTCTACTTAAGAGACACTAGTTGCCCAGCTTCTAAAGTTTGTCTGGGAGTAAAATCCCAATCAGCCTATGATGACTTAGTCCAGTTCGATATTCACACTGCCAAGAGTCAAACTGAAAATTATGCTGGAATCACATTTTTTTTTTCTTAATATTTTCCAAAGAAATGTAATGCCTTTTCCTGGCTGGAACGACAGTCACTTTGAATCCTTTAATCTGCTTGTCTTCAGCCGCAGCATGGCTTTCAAAGCTTCTGAGAGAATCGAGGCTGCAGCCAAACCCACAAAGCAAAGCCACAGAAACCCAAAGCCCAGGCCTGCATCCAGCACAAGACAGAAGGGGTTAACGCAGCCTGGGATTGGTGTTTGGAGAAGAAGTAAGGGGTGGGGGTTGGGCAGGCCGCACTAACACAGCAAACATCTCCAACTCATTAAGTTTTCCACTGTTGCCTAAATTAGGGTCATTTGTACAAGCAGCCAGAGTGCAGAATGCAACGACAGCCAAAGGAGTTCTGAAGGTCTGTAGGGTCGTTTTTATGAAAATACGTGAATAAGATGGGGCTGTCGAAGTTTACACAAAGCAGTATGTGACTTTATTCTTTTACGGGCAGATTAAGAGTTTAACAGTTTAACAGTCTGCTACTCAAAGATAAGATGTACAGCTCACATAAAGCATTCGGTAGAGAACTATCGGACAATCTGAAGCCTTGAGACACTAATCTCTATGGCCTAAGGTCACCACTTGAAGGAAAAAAAATGGCAAAAAGCAATTAATAAATTAAATAAGTGAAAAAAAGCATAACATTTATTAAAGGTGCTGGTAGATTAAGTCTGACCTTAGCTTTTGCCACCTTGGAAGGGCTGTAATCTGAACTGACAAAATAAACAAAATTTTAGTTGTTTTTCAAACATCCATCCATTTTCTAACTTGCTTATACTGTTTAGGAATCTGTGCTTATCTCAGTACTGGGCACAGGGGAGGATTCAACCTTAGATTTATTACCAGTGCATCCCAGTACAACATTCACACTTGCTTACACCAAGTTGGTGTAGCATCGCCCGTTAACAAGCATCTCTTGGGATGGACAAGAAAAATGGAAAACTATCATGTAAGAAAGTGATGTCGTGAAACTGAGGAACACTTACATTTCATTAAAAATGCAGGACTAAATAAGAGCACAGTTGTCATCCTTGTGCCTTCCTTGTTGGCTTCTGCTCATGAAGGGTTTGTCCAGGTACTCCAGATTCCTCTTATATACTAAGGACATGGGGGTTCAGTTAATTCCCAGCTCTAAATTACCCAATATGAAAAAAGAGGATTGACTGGCAGTAGGTCAATAGCTGGCTTCTACCCAGTGACCAAAACTGCTGGAATAGTTTCTGGATCCTAATAATCATATCATGGAAAAATCTGCTCTTTTCAGGGTTAGCCTAGAGTGTTACAAAGTAGGTGGCATAATCTGAGTAAGAGACAAATATACTTCACCTTGGATTTATTTTGGTTCATGGAGATCTTTTGCTTTTGTAATAAATGATAACCTTTTTTTTAATTTTCATTTTTCTGCTATAACAAAATACACTTTAGCCATAATGTGAAGCATTACTTCTCCGCAAATTCATTCAACAAAATATCAAGTAGTACATTGTACCGTGGCATTGCAGATCAAAGTGGAGCCACAAGGCGAATGTGAAGCAGAAAGTGTACATCACTGATTAAGGTTCTGGACTAGAAGCCCAAATCATGCAAGTTCAATTACTAATGCACTAGTTATTCGTTTCTCTGTGCTTCAGATTTGTGAATTTCCTGCACTGGTGTCCAGTGACCTAACATTACCTGTCCAACCCATTCAATCCAGCATCATTGAACAATAAGACAAAAGCCATCCCCAAACAGGTTGCAAACCTTTTTGTGCACATACAATTGCCACTGTACCTCAATAAGTACAAGTCATCACCAATATACTAACAACCCAATTGTGCTTCACTCACTCAGAATATGGAACCAATGTAGGAAGTATATTAAGACAGAGAAGCTTTTATCTGTGGCACCTCTGCATGAGAACCACCTTTTTCCACCCTCTCAAACATATGCAGTTTTTAATGGGTGGAAAACATTCGGGATTAAATCACTTAAGAGATCTGTACATAGACAACGTTTTTACATCCTTTGAACAATTAACACTCCAAATTTAAGTTTCCAGCAACACATTTCTTTCACTACCTTCAAATCAGAAACTTTGTTAAACAAACCCTGCCCAATTTTCCTCACATCCCACCAACCTCTATTCCGGATAAAATATTAATCAGTCTCGAGGACTCAGACAGCATCTTTGTAATATTTATAACAATTTTACAGTCCATCCCTTTCAAAGATCCAAGAGTACAGCAGGAAAAGGATCTCTCAGTCAACATCTCAGAAAAGGAGTGGAAGGTAGCAATGCACAAAATACATTCAAGCTCCATATTATATATCGACCACATCTGTCTCATTTAAAACTGTCCAAAATGTTTCCAGGACAAGATCTAACCTGCGAACGTTACAATCAAGTTCCAGCCTCATTGGGTCACATGTTTTGGGCCTGCACCAAATTAACATCATTCTGGACCAAAATCTTTAAATGCCTTTCAGACAGCCTTGGTGTCACAATACCTCCTTACTCCTTTTCTATGTTAACTAATGTTGTCTTATTTTAATTTCTTATTTTGTTTTTTATTTTTCTTTTCTTCATTATGTAAAGCACTTTGAGCTACTTTTTGTATGAAAATGTGCTATATAAATAAATGTTGTTGTTGGCACATAGACGTATCTTGCTAAACTGGAAGAATCCTAACTCTCCTCTTTTAAGTCAGTGGGTAACTGATGTTATATATTATTTGAAACTGGAAAAAATCTAATTCTCACTTAGAGGATCTGTGCAGAACTTTTTCAAAACCTGTCAGGATCTAATCAATAACATTTTAGAATAAGCATTTCAATTGAGGAAGTAGAATCCCTCCCCTCTTTTTTTGTTCATTTATTAATTTATATATTTACTTATTTTTACTAATTTAAAGTTTTACTTTGCTGGCCTAGCTCTCTTTCTCATGGGTGGGGGTTGATTTGTTTCAAACCTATTTCTGTAAAACTTATTTGTATAGAATGTTATTTGATTTTAATAAAATCAATAAAATGAAAAAAAAACATTGCCATTGAAGCTAACACACTTTTTTGAAATGTGGGAGAAAAACTGTAGAACTTGACAAAAAACCCAAAGTGAGAAAATTCCCCATATAAAATACAAATAGATGCAGAATTCATCCCAGTATACTGAATTTATGAGGCAGCTACCTTAAACCAATGTGCTACTGTAAAATAAATGGACTGGGCTAAATCCCAGCCATATGAGTAAAAGTCATGTTACCATGTGTGAACCAGTTTCTTTGTCTAGTCATTCATTATCTGCATTCTTGTGGGGCATAAAGCAGAGGAAACAAAACATCCATCAGTCCATCGAATCTGTTTCATACAGTTCACTGTCTTCAAGGCTGTGGTGCAGGGTGCATGGTGGGAGTTAGTCCTGGATATGGCACCATTCCATCTGCTTGTACATAACCACACACTTCCAGACCAGACCAAATTAGATTCACCAATTCATACCTACACTATGGGATCTGAATTTGGTTTTGATGCTTCAAGAGAAACAAGTGTTTCAGCTCAGCTGGGTGATCAAATTTTGTAACTGGTAGAGTATACTACAGTATATTACTACATATATTGCTTTGCCTCAGCACTCCACATTCACAAAAAAATGGGATAAAGTGGGAGAGATGCCCACATCCAGAAACTGCATTAGCCTGACACCCAGGCTAAAGACAGCTACAACAATACAGAGTAACCGAATAAAGCCAGCACCATCAGAAGCTTTTGGATCTGAAGGCAACTCCCATACTATTTTACTCTCCAGCTTCCAGGTCATTGATATTTGCCCTCAATTAATCTTGGCGCTAGGAGAAAGAATAGGCCTCATCTGACATCCAGCAAGGCTGAACTTCCTTTGTTTGGCAGACATGCCTTTGTAACTTTGCCAAGCTTAGGAAGAAAGGTGGCATGAAGTGCTACTGTGCATGTGGTTTACAACTAGGTAAAAAAAAATCAAAAGAAAAGCCAATAAAGTCCTGGCAAAAAAAAGACTGCCTGTCACATTGAAGACGCTGCTTTGCAACTGTGTCGTACCACGTCCAAAAAGATATTGTTCTGAAATTGAAGCTGGCACCTTACAAAGTGCTCAAATGGCATTGTATGGCTGCTTCATTTCACTTATGTTATTTTTGACGTGTTTTGATAGGTGCAGTATGTCTGCAGTTACCAGGTTATACATCAAAACAGGCCAATAAAATGAGTCAAAATATGGCATTCAAATGGAAAACGTCACAAGCCTTCCCACAAATATCTAACCGTTTAAGGGCAAATTTAAAGCAAATTCCATCTGTCTGAAAACATTCTTGGATGCTGCGAAAATTGAAGCAGAATGCCAGCGAAAACTCTGGAGGGAGGCTGACCAGGCTCGTGCCCAGATGTCCAATGCTGCACACGGCAGAAGCATTTCAGATCTCGGGCTACTTCTTTGGCCTTTTATTCTGAAAGAGTATACCAAAATGTGAGAACTATAAAAACTCACAATTGATTTTTGATTTCACTCTCTCTAGCCTATTCCTGTAAATCTCATTTTCCTTAAGACCTAAAAATGCTAACAGCTCCACAAGCATCAAGATTGAAAAAAAAGCCTTGTTTAAAAGCTAAGAAAAACCAACAAGTTCATTGATAGCTACTTTATTCAAGAAAAGGAGGAAACTGCTAATCAAATGTGCAAGAAACTACACCTCTAGCTGCATGTCTACTTTTAAAGTTAACAAAATGTCACCATTCTAAAATAAATGATCACCAGACATTCTTTAAGTTTTTCAGCTCCTTTTCAAAATACCGAATTACTGGAAGTCTGAGCAGATACAAAAATGCCAATCCTAAATGCACAGCATATAAAACCCAAATCATACCATTTTCTAAGCCTGCTTAATTCTGAGCAGGGTTGTTGGGGCCAGACACAAACATTAAACAGGGCAGCAGTCCATCTCAAGTTGGAAACACACACATACAAGGCCCAATTTAGCATCTCAAACCCACCAAACCTTCATGTCTTCTGACTATGGGAGCAAAATGGAGCATCTGCAGGAAGCCCACATAGACACATGGAGAACAAGCAAACTCCAAGCAGTGATGACACGGGATGCAAACCCTTGCCTCCTTACTGTGAGACAGCAGCACTACCATTGAGCGACTGTGCAGCCTGCAAAGCATATATACAGTCAGTCAATCAGTCATTATCCAACCTGCTATATCCTAACACAGGGTCATGGGGGTCTGCTGGAGCCAATCCCAGCCAGCACAGGGCGCAAGGCAGGAACAAACACTGGGCAGGGCGCCAGCCCACTGCAGGGCACACACACACACACACCAAGCACACACTAGGAACCCAGGTCTCCTTACTGCGAGGCAGCAGTGCTACCACTGCAAAACTCTGCCGCATATATATATATAAAGTAAATAAAAAAATAAATCTTCTTTCTGAATGCTTTTACTAGCCACACATTAATGCTCCATGGTATAAATAGTAAAACCAACAACAGTGTTCACTTGGCAGAAGTAGAAACGCTATAAACGTCAAGTGGAGGAGATTGAAGATGGATGGATGGGATGTTGCCAGTTAAGACATCTCAAGTCTTCTTTGCCAGCAATTTGAGGATTTTTTTTTTATTGAACAAAAATGTTTAAGAGTTTCAAATTCAAAAATGCTCTGACCCAAAAATCTTTTCCTAAAAACAAAATTGTAGTGTCAAAGACAGTAAAACCGTTCTCTATGACAAACGTACAATTTTGGATAAAAATGCTGGAAAATCTTTGATGAAAACTAGCAGACCTTTTCACTTTGTACACATTTCATTTATATATTTTTCAAAAATAGACCTCTATAAAAAAAAACAAATTTATGAGATGATTTTGTGTTTAGTGTTTCAGCATTGCAGTCATCGTAGACTGGAGTCCCAGACTTATCAAAAGGGTGTAAGGCCTCCAGATGCTCCACAAAAAGCTTTATGGGCTAGGCCAGGCCTCCTCTCCCTGCCTGGAAAAGGTCTCACCCCAACTCCAGTGGCCTAACTAAGGTTTCGCGACCCAACATGGAATTTAGACTAAAAATAAACTTAAAAGCTCCCAAAGGAGAAGGATGATTGTTAACCTTCCACTTGTACACAAAAAGGCAAGAAAATCTTTATAAATAATGGGTTTATTAGAAAGAATAGAAAAGTACAAGCCAAATACTCAAAGAGCAAATATACGCAAAAAGGAGGTGCCTAAAAGACAATCTTAAGCAAGCAAGCCTCAAAACAGAAGCCAAAAGACAAATCCAATAACAGAAAAACAATAATGACAAAAAGAGTTCAACAACAACAATACTTAACTGCTGACTGGTATAAATAGCCAGAAGGAGGAGCCAGCAGCCATGACATCATGGCGCCCCTACCCGTAGGGGTTTCATCAACAAAACAAAGGAAACTGACAACTTTTAAGGGAACATAATAAAAATAACAAATGATATGTGAAACCAAAATAAATACCAAAAAACATGAAAAATATTAACTCAAAATGATAAAAAAAAACAATAAAACATAAAATATCCATAACTCCAAACTGATACATAATAACAGTGAATGCTAAATTTGATAGCAATCAGGTAATATATGCGACAGGAAGACAAATATGGAGAGACAGACATACCCATACATACATACGAGGTACGATCCAAAAGTTCCCAGAATGCATTTATTCTGCAGTCAGAAGGGTTTGGTTATATCAATCGCCGCTAGATAACAGTTCAAGTTGTCCTTGAGAGCTGTTATCACACGTTAAACTTCGGTTGTGTCTGTAAAGGGTTGTTCGTGAAAATGAGTGATTTGAAAGAGCAAAGAGTGTGTGTTAAATTCTGTTTTAAACTGGGAAAAACAGCAAAAGAAAGCCATGAAATGTTGCAACAAGCATTCTACAGGGATGTTCTAAGGCGTTTGCGAAAGCGAATTCGTCAAACACGTTCTCAGATGAAGGGCTGACAAGTCATTTCTTTTGCATCACGACAATGCACCAGCTCACACATCTCTGATTGTGCGCAAATTTTTGGCTTCTACAAAGTTTACTGCCATTCCCCACCCTCCGTACTCCCCTGATTTAGCACCGTCTGATTTTTTTTTTTTTTTATTTCCTAAGATGAAGATGAGGCTCAAGGGACGCAGATTTGAGACGGTAGAGTAGATCCAAGCAGTAACAACCAACATCTTGAACACACTGACAAAAACGACTCCCAGAGGTGCTTCAAAAGGTTGAAATCTCGCTGGGATTGGTGTATCAACTCAGCGGGTGACTATTTTGAAGGAACTGTTCACCATTAATTGTTATTTGGTGTGTATGCTTTTAAATAAATACATTCCGGGAACAATTGCATCGCACCTCATAGATATTTCAATGGTCACTGTAGAGAGTAGACAACAAGAGTAAATGTGAGGGAGAGGGAGTCTGTGCTATATAATATGATAACCTCACCATTGCAGTAAAAGTCAAGAGAGTTGCTTACTCAGCTGAGTCTGAGAAATTTCCTTTAGCAAAGCTGGATAACCATTCACTTCTCACTTGCAAGCCCTGGGTTTGCATTTAGCTTCTCCATGTGAGGATGTGAAACGCAGTGGGGTGATTCCTTATAGGTGGCATATAGGGGCCCATCCAGGACTTTAAAGAGAGGGGCAAGTGTAGGGAGTGTGCAGTGAGGCTATTAGAGAAGGAGCCTGCACTGTGTAATATGATACTCTGCCCCCTGCAGTAGAACTCAGAGGATTGGAAGTAGAAGTCAACTGAGTATTGGAAATTCCTCCTCAGAGAAGCAGTATAAGAATTTGGTTCTGACTCCTAGGACCTGGGTTCATGGCCAACTTCTGTGTGTGAAGATCCTATATGATTCCTTGCCAGTGACAGTTATGCAGTGTAAAGCCATGAAAGACTGGAAGATTAAAGGTCACCTTTTTTGAAATATGTATGAACAACATAATAAAAGCAAATATTAAAATGGGCAGCACCGTGGTTCACTGGATAGAGCTTCTACTTCACAAATGAAAAGTTCTGGGTTTAAATCCTGGCCTGGTTGCTAACTTTGTGGTTTGCTGCACATTCACCCTCTGTTTACTTAGCTTCTTTACAGGCATTCTGGATTTGTCCACCAACTCATCCGTTCATCAGCAACTCTAAACTGGACCTTTATCATGAATGTTGGTGAGTCCAGTGAGGAATTTTCGTAACATGTGTGCTTGGTTTTTCCTTGCTAACAATGTTTCTGGGATTGCTTTTGGCTTTCTGCAGTCCTTTAAAAATGAAAAAAGGCCTTGTAAAACCAATTAATGAACAAGAAAACTTAGGACATAACTTGTGCAAGTCTGGGTATTGCTGCCTGCCTGGTTGTCATCTTCATCTTCATCATCAATATACCAATGTAAAGTCAACAAGGTGAGCTCTCCACAGAACTTTGTGATCTTTCTAGTTGTTTATGCCCCTTCTTGTACAATTGATTACCTCTGGGGTACTCAACACCAAATCTCTTGGCCTTCCAAATACAATCATGGGAAAAAGTAAGTACACCCCATGAAATATTTTCTTCTTTTTTTAAATTTGTTGGCAAATCAAGATTTGATCTTCATTTAAACGGCATCTATAGATGTACAATACGTGATATAACAAACATCATGCCCATATTACGGTTTGTAGTCCATTCTATAATTTAAATAAACATAAACACAAATTTCACATGTGGAAAGAGTAAGTTCAACATTACATTTATAACTACCTCAAATACCTATAAGTAGAATTAGGTAGTCTGGGTCTGGTGCAAATGATTAGAACACCATTAGTAAGGACCTTGGAGGAATCCATCTTATTTAAACCACAGACATTTAGTTTGGTTTGTGCTTTGATGTTGAACTGTGTATTATCACCATGCCTAGCTTGACAAAACTCTATGAAGCCTGCAAAAAGTAGAATCTAAAAAGCCTTTGAATCTGGGAAGGGAAGTAAAAAGATCAAACAACTGGAAATCAACAATTCAGCTGCTGTGAAGATCATCTACAAGTGGAGAAGATTTCAAATAACTGCTAGCCTGTCTATACTATAACACCCAAGCAAGTTCAGCCCAAGAGCACCACACAAGATACTGAAAGTAATCTCTAAGGACCCTGTTTGAATTGAAACAGGCCCTGCACGCAAGACACCCCTTAAACATTGCACATCTGAAAGAATACTGCATGCAGTCTATGTCAGAAACTGCAAGAGAGTTCTAAAACCAAGGGTGGATTTACTTTAACCAGAGAAGGAAATGGCATATCTGTTCATTTTTCATTTGATAAATTATTGCAAAGGTGAAGTCAACATTTCTTTTTTTCAATTATATCACCTTTATATCTAAATATTAGTTAAATGAAGATCAAGTCTTGATATTTACCAAGATGATAACAAAGAAAAAAAACATTCCAGGGGGTGCCCTTACTTTTTCACATGACTGTATCTTTGTTGTTTCTGTATCTCTGAGTAAACTCCTCCCATCAAAGCTCCGGGCAAAGCTGCAAACTCAATGGTGGAGTCCTCCTGCTATTAGAGGCCTGCAAGGTGCCTCTAGCCTGCTATCTGATCGTCTCCTTCTGCCTTCATATTGTGGGAAAAGTTTCCATTCATCTCTGGGCACCCAGTCAAACTCCAGAGTATTTTTAGAGTAGTGGGTCTAGCAGTTGGAATGTGAGCCAGGAATTTCATAGGAACGCAGATCTTCCCAGAACTAAGGTCATATCAGTCTCCCGTTCAGCGTTCCCATTGGGACAAGAAACTGCTTATTCCAAAAGCTGCACTGTGCAAGCTCAACGTTTAGGGCCATGCACTCTGTGGCGTCAGGCCGCACTGTATAAACAAGATGCCTGTCCGAGCTGTCAGTTCTAATGAAAGGCTGATATTCTTCTCTTACGTGTGACCTTTAAAATCCACACATTAGTTTTTGTCAATCTGAATGATAAGAAATCAAACAAAAAAGTGAGATGGACACAGAGAAAGTAGTAGCAATGAAAGTAAAAGGAATCTGTTTGCTGTGAGCAGACCCATCCTTTTTTGAGAGGCTTTACTAAATACAAAATCCAGCAAATTCATTTTTGCATTCATGTTCAAGATTTAGGTGTCTCACAGAGATAAGAATCTTACAAAATACTGTATATGCATAATGACACACTTATGAAGTAAGATTTTTTAAAAATTCCTTCCTGAAACTTCCCCTGCAGTAAGGTTGTAATTGTGAGAGTTCTTCAGTATTCAATGTACCAAATGGGTAAGTTCAATAGTTTATAGGCATAAATGCAACCATGAAAGACAGGCAGAAGGAATTTCTTTCTTCAACATGTTATGATCAAGGTTGGTCTAAGACCACCATCGTTACTGAATGAATATTTGGGTAACCCTAGTAAAGGCATTATTTTTTGTAATGAAAATGTCGATTGTAAAAATTATGCCAGATATTTGAAAAAATTCTCAGAATATCTCAAATCTGAGAATTTAACACTTTTATTATGCATACTGTATATTAACTAGGTCATTTACAGATTTTCTAAGATAGCTACTTATTTCAAAAACAGTGAACCAGGAAGATCTATATTAGATGTGATGTCTTTAACACACAATTTATTGATTTATTTTTTGGAATCTGGTACACTGTATTAATCCTGTAATTAACCTCTTAAGTATAAACTATTCTTTTTTTTTCTAGAAAGTAGAAAGTTTTGCCGTCAAAGGTTCAATTAACTTTAAACATAAAGGATTCTTGACACAGTTGGTATTCTAGTTTGATTTTTTATATTTTCTACTTGACTTGCTGGCTCTGGAATCAGCTTTTTATTGTTGTTACTGAAGCAACTGTGCAAAATAATGCTATGTGGAGAAATGTCAGACACAGAAAGATACTCTAGCACAGCATGGACTGATTTACTCAATTATATATAGAACATTAGTCAATTACAAATAACTCGTGAGCCACAGATGTAAGCGCTAGTTCAGCACATGCACGCCGACACACAAATCTAAAATATACATATGGCCTCATCCATTCTTTTTACCTGATTTTTTTCAACCTAAGATTGATGAAGTATAATCCTATACTAGTAGCACTGGGCACACAAGCACATACCTTCTATTCAGGAAAAATATACATAGGTACAACAGAAAGACATGAAATGCTAAAACTAGAAAACTTTAAACACCATGTTCTAAGATTAGGGCAATACTTGATATCACAGTATTCATAAAGCCAACTGTTTCTGAGCTCTTTTGGCACCAAACCAATTTTAGTATTTTGGGGAGCAAGTCAGAATGTAACCGTGGGCAAAATCACCAAATCATCCACCAATCAAACTAAGATGCAGGTATTCTGAATGTGAGAGAACACAGAGAAAAGTCCACACAGACACAAAGAGAATGTGCAAATGCCATACAGACAGTGACCAGGATAGGATTCAAAACAAGCCTTTTTGAGACATGTAGTGGCAAAACACAGACCACCATACTACCCTGTATTATAATAAGCACCCTAAATTACAGTAGTAGTAAGAATTCTTAGTACATAACTTGAGAAACACTGTATACTCATGCATGGAATACAAATGCAAACATGGACCTTTTCTTGGGTTACTTAGTAAGCGCCCAGTAAAAATTCTAAGAATACAGATAAGAATTCACTTAAGCACTTATTTTTAACAAACCTTAAAAAAAGATCACCAACTACATAAACTAGCACACATCCATGAGGTGAACTTTAATTGACATAACAGCTGTCTCTCCTATGGTGCGCTCAGGGTGAACTGAAGTCCTGTGTGGGTTTCATTTTACAGACTGGCACCCGTCCTGTGCTAACAACAAATAGCACTACACCCAAACAGTGGCCCACAAATAAGAAGTGTTGATGAATCCTCTAAGCTGAAAGAACCCACTTATTTAAAAACTGTGACATGACCCCAACCCACGTACATATTTCAAAACAAGTACAAATTAAAACAGCCATTTGTGGATTTATCCTTAATTTAAAACAATCAAGCAAGATTTTTACAAGCAACATTTTAAAGGTGTGCAACAACAGTTAACAATCATTCCACGTCAGCCTTCACGTAGCAGGACGAGTCTTACAAAAATGTTGCTCTATTCTATTAGGATAAAAACAGAGGAAATTCAGTGAACCCTTTTTCAAAACCAAATACTTTGCCCTGCCCAATAATATTTTATATCAAGTATACCTAAAAATCTTTATGAGAAATACTAACATATACAAACTACAGCAACATAATCTGTCACTTTGAACTTGAAACGCAGGTACTGTAACATATTGTTGTAATTTTACTTCCGCAATACAAATTCCATTATAACACTTAAACTTTAAAAATTACTTTCATTGCATTACTAACTTGTCAATATCAAAATAAATCCCATTTTTTGTAACCATCTCTCCCTTATTACAGTACTCACTGATTGACGTCTTGAACTCATTTGCCATCCACTCTGAATCGCCTGTACCTGCCTGGTGTTGGCCTTTGTGCAAACAAATACAAGGTGATTCACCGTTTGAATTTCAGTTTGATTTATTCACCAATGTTGTACTTCATTCTTTTCCCACCATTTTTCTCCACAGAATTGTCCAGACCCTTAGAACGATGAGCTCAGGTAAGTATTTGGCTCAAAATGACCAACCTCAATCTTTCTTCATTTCTTTACTTTTCCCTTGTGCTTCCTATTTTCAAAATACTTTTTTTTCATCTTGTATCTTTAAGCTTTCTTCCTTTTCCTCTGTGTGCACAGACACACACACACATACCCTCCTGCCATTGTCTGACAAGCGCTATTTATAAATGAATCCGTGCCTTCTCTGTGATAATCATTTCTTTTTTTCTTATATCACTCAGGATGCAAAACCAAAACATTTCTGGTTAGTTTTAAGTGTGAGGGTCTTTTGATGAGTGATACTGTGGTGGAGTGATATTTTCTACATTATATAAGTCGATAAATAATTTTTATGTCTTTATTTGTAAGTCAGGCAAAGCAAATGTAATGTAAGTGTTTCAGGATTTCACTGATGAGAACAGCAATGCTTTGATGTCTAACTTATCCAACAGCTACATGAAGGCCACAAACCTACATTAGCTGGCAAGGTTCAGCTAAACAAATGGAATGCACTACTTGAGGGCAGGTATGAAAAGACACTTTGTGCACCCATTGGTCTGAAGTACGGCTGTTTGGGATTGGTGTTGAATCAGAGGCCATTCTGTACCGTGACACCCTATTGGCCTAAGGACTTAGATAGAGAATGTATGAATTTGGTCACTTTACCATGGCCATGAAGAGAACACCACAATGAAGAGCACAACTTGGCAACCATATTGAGACAGGCATACAACCTGTGCTAAAGAAAGCTGACTAGAGTTTAAGACTTGACCAGAGACATTTGAGTTATTACAAGGTTGTGTGCCGCCTGAAACTATACAGCTAGCATTATCAGGTTGTATGGATGTCAATATTCACATGTACTGTGCTTCCTTATTATTATTTTATGAATATTATCAATAATACATTATTATGTTGTAACTTAACTGTTGCTTATCCATTTTCTCTATATAATTTCCTGAGGTTATAAATGTAGAAGGGAAGGTTGGGAGAAGTTATAAAGCACAATACCTTATAAAAAGTGGTAAGTCTAGGGGATTTAAGGCATTCTGATAAACTGTACACAATAAAGAATTCAAAAAGGAAAGTAGAGTAATCTACCAAGACAAAACAGATGCGATTTTGGATTTTTGGTAGTCATCAGACATCCTCTCAAAGGGGTGGAATCAGCTAACATCAGCAATCAGTCAATAAAAGGTTTTATAATGACACTGAAATGAGTGCCTGACCAAATACTAAAATTGACCCAATAGCCACACTTCTTGTGGGTAATTGACTGGTACCTTCATCCATTTTCAGGTACCTGACCTGATGTGGAATTTTAAGCAGGACCATCCATAAAACACACCCATTAACACTAACCAGCAAAAGACAGCTACAAACAACTAGGTGCAGGCCATCCATGATAATTGCTATCTTTCAAACAGCCTGTAGACTCAGTACATATTAAAAATCCCAGATTTACTGTAAAACCCTACGGTGACTGATTTAACTGAGAAAACTTCATAGATAGATAGATAGATAGATAGATAGATAGATAGATAGATAGACAGACAGACAGACAGACAGACAGACAGACAGACAGACAGACAGACAGACAGACAGACAGACAGACAGACAGACAGCAACTTGACTCAGTCAGTGACTGCTCCCTATGCCTCTAGGCCATATAGTGCTAACCACTATAGCACACTAAGATATTCTGGGTATTTTCAACAAGGAAAAGGTGTAATTGGAATGTTTAATTCAAGATCATTTTAACAACTGCCTGTGACACTGCTTTGACGAGTTGTAACCTCACAGCTCTGGCTGTATCCCCTGAAATCACAATGTAATTAATCAGCAGATCTTAATCTAATTTGATTGAAAAAGGACACAGGCAGTACAGGTGAATTTTAACACTTAGTTATTCTAGGCCACAGCAACTGCTTCTGGGTCACTGCTGGCAAGCACTTCATTTTCTCATTTCATCCACAGTATAAGATGCCACAATACAGCTTTTTTTTTTTTTTTTAAGTCGATCAATCTCTCAATCAAGTTTCTGAACATCAAATTGGAAGTGACTTGGCTGGAACATGAATAGGGAATTCTGAGCCATACCGGTGGCCACACATACATCAAGACATTCTAGTTCATTTTGAAATCATTGGAATTATGGAGAGCAAAATCTATTCAAGGACAGTCAAGTGATTTTTTTAGGCCAGTTATCAAACATTTACCAGTGTGACGCAAACTAAATTATACTACAGTAGGAAAATCATAATTATTATTTTAATTAAACAAAGATTAACGTTAAACTGGCAGCTGGGGTTGATACTTTGGTGTACTGCAAGTTGCTGGAGCCAGCATTGTCTCATCGTTCAGGTCAAACGCCACGTCACTCTGGACAATATTCTTAAAGAGGCAGGCTCTCATGCAGTCCATACAAACAGACATCTTTAAGACACTAATACACCAGCATAACGTCCACACTACAGGAACAGTTTCATCCAGTGTATAACATTAGTCAGATTGACAACAGATCAGAACAACTAATAAATTAATAAATAAACATGGAAATGGGGTACTAACACATTTGTAGTCTTGATTCCCTATATAATGCTTTTATATGTTATAAAGCTCCCTATTAAGTTGAAATGTTGCACATTAGGAATTAAAACTCACTTGTGAATCAAGTCAGAAGCCACTTTTCTGAAGATGCAATTAGAAGGCAAATGCTTAACCACAACATCCACAAGACATTGAACTTGCATCTCCAACATCACCAGAAGCTTTTTAGCAGCATTATTGCACTTGTTAGCTAAGCCACAGGAATGTTCTTTCACTCTGTCCTGATTCTTTTTTTTTTTTTACTAGACATCTCTTTAGTATTCTGCATGGACAGTCAATAAATATAAATTAAGGAGATGAACAGAATCTATAGCTTAAGTTAATGCTCCTAATTTCAATATGTTTTATCCCTTGAGGGGCTGTTGAAATGGGCTATGCAAGGTAGGATGACACTTTCTAATCTTAGTTTTGAAGTCTCTAATAATACAGGCTGAACTAACTTAAATATGTACTGAGTAAAAGTTTTATGACAGTGTCTAATTTATGTTTCCAACAGCTTTTCACATTTTTAGAATCTTCACATATGATTTGATCACTTTTACAGTAATGTCTGACTGTGAATGAGTGCCTAATTGCGTATGTCAATCTGTGGACACAACAACTCAAACAAGAATCACTTAATCCAACAATAACCTGGAGCCATATTAGAATTATTAAATGCTGACATATTGATTGCATTGTAGTAGAATGTCCTCTACAGAGATAACTTTGCTCAACCGAAACCTATACTGTGTGTGTATATATATATATATATATATATATATATATATATATATATATATATATATATATACATACACACACACACACACGCACGCACACACACACGCACACACACACACACAGAGTGAGTCAAAATTATGTGGACATTTGAATGGTGTAAACAATTTAGTCACAAAACATACGTCATGTGTGCAAGATGATTTACAGGAATGTCTCAACCTGTTTGCTATAATGTTCAGAACATGTACCATATGAGGCACATAAATTGTACACAAGTATATATACAGCAGTGCCATTAGTGTTAACATAATTTTGAGTCACCCTGTGTGTGTATATATATATATATATATATATATATATATACACACTGTATGTATATATATATATATATATATATATATATATATATATATATATATTTATATTAAGTATTGTTCTATAGAAAGAAAGTTATTCCCATGGCACACTAACCTATTTATATTTTGCACAGCCCAGTTATAGTGCCGTGCTACTTTTACATTTTAGACCTAGGCTTCAGATGACCATCCAAAATAACTCTTATTTCCTGATTACATTATTGTCTGTAACCCTAAGTAAGTGCTGCTCTTCTCTGTTCAGTGTTGACAACTAGAAAAGAGCATATTTGCACTTGTCAACAACAAAAGTAATTTATCTATCAATGAAAGTGGATGGTAATAGCAGTTATCAAGGAACAGTAACTAATCCAAACATTTGAAGTTAAATGTTAAATAAAAGCTCTCCGCAAGCCATTGATTTTTGTTTTAACATTCTTTATCTTTTTTACTTTGGTAATGTTCTTTAAACAGTAATATTGTGCAGCTCAATCTTGGAACAGATGGTTGTATACACTTCCTAAATGCATGCTGCTTACTTTCATGGATTTAAATTGCGATCAGAGATTCTTGCCTTCCTTCTATTCTTTTCTTCACTTCATAGCACTGCTTCTGCCTCTGAATTTCTGACTCCAAAGTTCTTTCTTCAATAAAATTCAAGTCCAGGCTTAGAACTTGCAACAGAATTTGTGAGGGCTTCTTTTTCATCTATGTCAAATCGTTGCATCTTTGGTGTACTATCCAATTGACTTTAACTGATATTGAGCATCCGTCATTAAGAAGAAACAATGAATTGTGTCGCTTATAGTGTTAATTGCTCTTTAATAGTGATCATGTTGAAAGACTATAAATAATAATCAGAAGCACTGTCATATAGTTTGCATTTGATTTGTACCCTGTTACCTACGGTGGCTCACAGGAGACATCTTTGAAAATATCTGGTGAGTTTGTTTAAATCCATATAGTTACAGCACCAGTAAGGTTTTAAAAATTAGTCAATGCAAAAAAAAACAAAAAACAATTCAGTTGTTCACTGATATTATCAAAACGGACATTAGTTATGCCTCCAACCTGAATGTACATTACTTTAAGTAGAACAAGTTGGGTTAGTGGCCTGTTGTATAAAATCTCTTGTTCCACCAATTTTCTGAACATAATCTGTCTAATAGAAAAACAAGGAGCTTGAATACATCCAGGTAGGCAAAACAACAACAAGGCAGGAATTAACTCTTGATAAAATGCACCTTGCTTGCAGAAAACCCTCATATGCACAAATGTATGCACACAGATAAATAGCAAATTTAAAGTCACACACAAGTCTTTGAGGTATGGAAGGAAACCCACATACCCAGTGGAAATGTGTAAGTACATAGCACAGGAGGTCCCTAGAATTGTTAGGCGGCAGTGATAACTAGGCCACCTTGTTCTATAAATTCATTAACTATGAAAGAAAATAAGTAGGAAACAAATTATCTTGCATAAGACTAAAGCAACACTGACTTTAATTACACAAGATGATAATCAAGCTACACTTCATGGATCTTGGTTTGGTGATATGGTTTATCTTAAGAGGCAAATGTTTCACTTTTGTGTTTTAATTTGCTGGCCCTAAACTTACAACATTTTTCTTTTACATCCCATTCTCAGCCTTGCCCAGACTCAACTTTATCAGACAACTGTATAGTGAAATGCTTACGGTTCAGCTTAGAAACACACACACACACACAGTGGCATGTGCTGTAGTAGAGGATTGACTGGTTGGTGGCTCAGATGTAATCTCCTGATTGATTTAAGCCCTTGTTAACTGTCCCCTGCAGTGTCACACTATGTGAAAATGCACCTTTTTTACATTATCAGTTCTGATGTATGATTTCATTTTACTTATCTGTGGGTTCTGAGCACTCGTCATGTAAGGGCAAACAAAACAAAAACAACATGTCAAATGCCCATCATCCAGGGTGACCATTTTGAGCACACAGGTCATGCTCTAATCCATAACAATGATACTTACACCATGAACACTACTGAAGGGATGGCCGACAAAGCAGCATTTCACATGTGTTATGAAGAGAATACTGAAATCGATGGTTCATTGAAACTGCAGCCAATGAGCCATCAACCTTCAGCTGTCACTCAGACTTAGCTGAGTAGCCACATAAATTTACCTGTCAATTAGGAACCTCAAAAGTAGGTGTACATTTGCATGTTAAATCACTTATGAAGACACAGCAGGGATGTGAATTTCGAAAGGGAGCAATAAGGAGGAAAGAATGAAGAATTCCTCTTTTTTTACCTTTTTTCATAGTCATTTTAATAGCTTAGAGCCATAGGGAGGCAATGGACTGGCAAAAGGCTTAAGATAGAGAAGTCCCAGCCTTAGGAATGAATATCTCACAGTTCTGGCCTAGGGCAGGAAAACCTCCGATGTGGTGTATCTCAGCTTCACCAAGGTGCATCTCATGAGGTCAAAGCCATTAATGGTTAGAAGCCACAATATAATAAAAGCACAATATTTTATATTTTATGTGCTGTCTTTCATAATAAACACATTTACAAAGCAATGGTACTCGGCCTAGTGCCTGAGGCAATTGTCTCTAAACCACAAGGTTTAACTTTTTACATTATGCTACAATTTAATATTGTTAGCATTTTAAGCACTATGGGGAACTGAAGGAACTGCAAGGTAATTATGGGATGATCTACCTGGGAACAGACTGCAAGTGCATCGCCACTATGCATTTCTGTCATGTGTAATACCACCTAACAGCAAAATGGAGGTTCTTTCTGTAATTGGCCTAAATAGTGTGCCGCTACTAGATGGGAGAACAAGGATATGCATTTAGAAGACAATAAGAATACATCAAGGAGCTGTGAAGTAAAAGAAGACAAGGTCTACTGATGAAATAAGGCATGTTTCTGGGTGCACTGCCATTTGCTATAAGGGGAGGGAGCTCCAAAATCAAAACGAATGTGTGTATTATAACAGAATTTCCTGGTAGAAATCATGAATGACTTGTAATTGTTTTTTGGGCAATTTAACTAGTAACCAATGGGATGTTTTTCATCAATTGCTTTGCGAACAATAATAAAAAAAAATATGAGGTGTTTCCTGCAGTGGCAGCAGCAACTTAACAACTACATTAGGCTGTAAAATGCATGTGGGGAAAACTCTGTTTTATATTGTACACAATGAATATGTTCTATCACCTTCTCTGTATAAACAAAGTATACTATATGCACATGATATCATGAATTATATTTCCTAAAATATACTGTAAGTCAAATATGACAGTAAACAACATTAATTTAAAAATAATTAAGCATGGCTAAATTTCTTAACTGAAACTTTTAGCAATTTCTTCAGTCATCACATTCTCCTCCATGACTGAACACTTCAGAATGAAATGTGCTAATCAGCAGCAACCTGAGTTTTGCATAAATTAAACAGCTTTTCCTTGCTTTTTTGAACACACTTTTTTGTTCTGCTTTGCATACAAACAGAGGTGCTGAAATCTGTGAGCTTCTAAATTAGTTTTCTAATGAAGCCTTTGAACTTCAGGGAGTGAGCAGGGAACAAAGGCTGGCACTGCAACGCCAGGCCAAAGTTATAATTCAAAGACAACTTCTAAGGACCAAGAGTCTTCAAATCTAGTCTACCACCAGGGATGTGACTCAAATACAACTGAAGCTCTGAAATCGGCCCTGAAGACCTGAGCCTAAGGGACTACATACATTCCCCGATTCCTAGAGCCCTCCATATTTAGCTTTGACACAAAGCACAGAGAGCCGGTTGGCACAACAAGACTGAGAGCAATCTTCTGTAATCTTTCCAGCCAGAAGGTTCAGTGCAGTGATCTGTACTCTAACAAGCTAATCCATACAGTCAGCTCTTACCCACTGCTGATGACAGGTTATCAGACTTGGCAGTTTTAAGAAATGTCATCTGGAATGTAATACCATAACGAAAAAAAAAAAAGAAGAAAAATATGAAGCCTTAAAAAAATAATGGGTGAAGACAAGAGAACACAACAAATATTTTGTGGAAGCTTAACTAGAAAAGGTTCAGAAATGTCTGTGCTGTCACTTTTGTAAAATGTGAAAAATGTGAATGGCATTTCTTTACAAATGAAGAATTCTTTGGATTTTGCTACCCTGGGGAGGTTCAGGTGAACAAGAAACATAGGTTTCAAGTCAAAACTAATACATAAGCAACATTTCCTCATTTAAGAGGTTCTTTCGCACTACATTATTTCGCACTACATTATTCATTTCCATCCATTTCTTCAACCCTCTTAATCCAGTTGCTCGGTCACAGAGAGAATTCTGCATTTGTGTGGTTTTGATTTCTAAAGGAACTGTAGTCTTGCAGCCGCCTGCTGAACTGTGACTCATAGGTCAAATGCAATTAGGTCAGGCTGAGGTGTGAGCTGAACTCCAGTAATTGCACCATGGAGCAGAAGCAATCTTATATAGCATTGCACTCTGGCAGCAGGAGTCAGCAGGATTCCAACTTGCTGGGACACAAATCTGACCTCATCAGGCAGAGGTGGGCTGTAAGCAACCAATGCATGAGGATGGAATAATCAGATGCTTCTGGTTCAATTAATTAAAGATTGATTTTTTTTTTTGGCTTAATTGGCTGTTCATCACACCGTTAACAATAAATAAAAGATTATCAGCAACAGCACAACCGCATGTGAAAGTAAACTCCTGTTAGCCTGCTTTGTGTATCTCTTAATTGAGGTAGTCATGTTGTTTCTAAGTTAGTCGCCGGGCTGACATACACACGGCATTCATCCTAGTGCTAATACAGATTGCCTGTTAAGATCGTTTTTAAGAAAACACTTTCATTTTCCCACTGAGAATATTAATGTCTCCACGTAGTATTCACAAAGGCTTAAGACTCCTAAAAAAAAAGTAATATATACCCAGATTTATAGTGGGTAAGACTTGATTACATGAAACTGAGAACTAAATTAAACAAAAATCCCATTTTTCTTGTAGCTTTACAAGTGACAGAGTATCAGCTTACGTGGCAGAAAAAAAACATAGTGTTCTTAAAAAGTTGTTATAAAAAGAAGAAAAAAATGATTTGTTCCCAGGGGTTTAGTCAGCTTCAAATAAACTGTGTACCTTTATCATGCTGTGGATGAAAAAAATTAAATGCTTAAATAAAAAATCAATATAAACACAATGTTCCAGAAGCTTGAAGAGGGACAAAAAGTAAATAAAGCAATAAAAAACACATAGTAATAAAAATCACCACACATTGACAAGTGGGCAAGGTACTGAGGTACTAAAAAATTCAAAATAAAATCACTGCCATTTTATAAATGAACTCAAAAGTCAAATTCGGGACTGCCGCTAACAACAGAAATGTACCACTTTCCTCAGACAGGTCATCAAGTAAAATTTAGGAACATAATATAAAAAGAAAATGAAAAATTCTCTGATTTGGAACAGGCTACAAATCATAATAAATACATACATAAAGAAAGAAAGAGTTATTTCTGAAATAAGAGTTTAATAAACTACTGCATGTATTCAGGGTGGCAGCAAGTGTGCCTTACGATGGCCTGGTATCCCATGTCAGACTGGTTTCCACTGTGTGCCCATTGCTGCTTTCAGCAACCTTGATTTGGATAAAAGGGACAGAAAATTAATGGATAGATGCATTCAATTTTGATATGAATGCTGTTAATCTAAGAGGAGTCAACTACAAATACAATAAAGAATCCTCAGACACAACACAACATTATACAACAACATTAGGCTAGCTTAAGTAGACCTTATTATCCCAGTGGTATAATCTGGTGACAGTAAGAAAGTGCAAAACATTCGACATTGTTACTAAGATACAAAAAAAATAAGCAAAGACACAGCAACTGAAAGCTACACACACTCAAGATTAACACAAAGAACAATAAGTAACACTTAGTTTAGGTATTGCAAAAATGCATCCATTACTCACTGACTGCTATGTAACAGAGGCTTCTTTTGACCTTACTAACATTTATGAAGCATCAGTAAAGTGGTCATTCACCTTTGTGCAGTGTGGCATATTGACTTGCTGGTAAACTTAATTGTGAATATAAAGGATTCACAGGTCTTATACACAAATATGCAATTTTAAGAGAAACTTGTCACAGTTAAGCCACCTCAGACCATTCCAAAGTAAAGTTATTTTACTAGGCCACATTGCAGAGATGAATCAACACTTAAATGATGCTTTGTAAGTGTTATTAATCCCAAAAGAAGTGTTTGCTACTGTCTTGTTAAATAACAGTAAATGAGTAATAGTTGTATTTTTGCAGTACCTAAGCTAAAGTGTTACCAATACTTACAGATCTAGGAATGAAAGAACTCTTAAATGTGTTGCTCTTTACCATCTGAAGCCTACAGTAAATCTGTAATATGGCAGGACTTTCATGACCCAGTACTCTAGTTCAGAACTGTGGAGTTGCAGCCTAGCTCAGCTGCTTTGGACACAAGGGAGGATGTCAGACCATCACAGGACCAACTCATGCAGTACACCCACACTCACACACAATTAATCCAATATGCACCATTTTTAACATATGAGAGGAAATGCAAACAATCCAGAGGAAAACTCACACAGACAGACATAAAAATATGCAAACTCCACAAAAACAAAAACTGATGACCCAGGAGGCAGCATCACGACCCACTGCACCGATGTGCTGCCTCCTTTTTTTTTTTTTTTTTTTTTAAATAGTAGTTTTTAAGAAAGACTCCATGAATTTTTCTTTCAGATCATGATACCACAAGAAACTAACATATATTACTTTTATAAAATTATATTCAAATTATGTGTTTACAGCAAACTGTAACTCCAGTTTAGTACAATTTCAAAAGTATCCAGAGCAGCTGTATAGCAGATGGCTTTTGTTGATTAATAATTAACATTTTGAAAAGATCACCAGGAACTAGTGTAGCAAGATGGTATTTATTCACAAAAAAAATAATATCACCTTTGTAAGTACAATATATTTCAAAGCAATTAAAAAAAACTATATAAATGCATATATATCCATCCGTCCAACTCACTGAATCCAGTTGATGGTTACTGAGGTAGGAACCTGCCTGTAAGGTAGGAATGAACCCTGAACAGGGTGTCAGACACACACACTTACAGCAAGCTAGTTTAAAGTCACAGGATCTGCACATCTTTGGATATAAGAGAAGAAGCCTCACTCTTACTACGCAGCATCTGCCTTCACTGTGACCACACCCACTGGCTGCTGCACACTGTGATTGGACAGCTAGAAATGTTTACATTCAGCTCAATAATAACTGCAGTGTGTTCAACATGATTGAAATCACAGACAGCAAGATGAAAGAAAAGTCACAGCAGTAGCATAAAATCCTTCCAATAATTTTCCCATTTAATATGAAAATGTCGCATGGAAGAAGCCACATCTTAGCTCCTGTTAGGCATGGGGCAGAAAACTGGAACTGACTGAAATAGCCATTTGATGCAGAGCACACAAATTTGCACACACACATCAAGCCAGTTTTAATTCACCAATTAACCTAACACACAAATATTTAGATGTTGGTAAAAAACAGAGTACCTGAAGAAAGCTGAACAGACTGTGGGAGAATGTGCAAAGTCTACAGAGAAAGCAACCAAGGCAGCACTTGAACTAAGATCAGTGGATATAGAAGGTAAAACTGCAAAACTCTGCATTACATTTTCACCCCAGCACAAAAGCCATAAATAATAAAGAATAATTTTATTAACTTTCAATTAAATTGATATTTCTCTATAGATTATTCCCCCATTATTTAGATAAAAAAATTGGTTAATTAGTTTGTTCTTATTAACTGGACTTCTACTTATGTGCCCAACACAATATATAAAAATTACAAATCCAGTATGACAAAAGAAGTGTGCTGACTGGAGCAAGTCATTTAAAGTTTTTAAAGACAAAAGACTGAGAAAAGATGCAGCTCAAGAAATTCAAAACCAGAAGTTAGAAACATAAACAACAGAGCCCAAAATGCTAGCTAGAAATCGAAGTTAAAAAGAAATATGTGAGAAGTCAATACCAAAGAAACACAAAGATTGCATGCAAAAAATAAAAATTATTATCCAGTCTAACAGTGATTGAAAAAAGCAAGTCTCAGTTTCTGCTGTGAAGAGGAGACTTTTTCCCGTCTGCAGTAGTCCACAGCCAGTATTTCAAGGCCCTATTTTTTACCTTAAGGAATTCCTGTCTTTCTTACTGCCAGTCTCCTCTTCACAGTAGAAACTGAGTCTTAACTTTTCTTGACCACTGCTAAGCTGTGCTTGAAGCTGTTGTGCTGTGAGGCACCTATCACGCAAACTGGTGACCCTCAGAAACTTGTCTTCCGACTGGATTGTGACTTTGGGTCTGCCGTCTTCCTATCACAGTTTTTTCCAGTTTTCAATTGCCTTTGGAATGTGTAGGACATTGTCCTCACTGACACTTTGATTTTTTTTTTTCTCTACACAAAAGGCCTACACTTCTAAGGGTAATAATGCTCTGTCTCATTTCACTTGTTAAATGCCATTTTCTTGCAATTATCACTGAAATACTGTCCAGGTAGTACTTTAGTGGGCGGCACGGTGGCGCAGTGAGTAGCGCTGCTGCCTCGCAGTTGGGAGACCTGGGGACCCGGGTTCGCTTCCCGGGTCCTCCCTGCGTGGAGTTTGCATGTTCTCCCCGTGTCTGCGTGGGTTTCCTCCGGGCGCTCCGGTTTCCTCCCACAGTCCAAAGACATGCCGGTTAGGTGGATTGGCGATTCTAAATTGGCCCTAGTGTGTGCTTGGTGTGTGGGTGTGTTTGTGTATGTCCTGCGGTGGGTTGGCACCCTGCCCAGGATTGGTTCCCTGCCTTGTGCCCTGTGTTGGCTGGGATTGGCTCCAGCAGACCCCCGTGACCCTGTGTTTGGATTCAGCGGGTTGGAAAATGGATGGATGGATGGATAGTACTTTAGAGGCTGTAGTAACACAGTCTGTTCCAAATCTGCTTTAAGACAAAGGGTTTTTAAGTAATCAACAGAGGTTGGGACACCTGTGCAAATTGTTTGCTTCAACCTGCAAAGCTTAACTTACTTTAATTTCTGCAGAACATCTGTAGGTTGTAACCTATTAGTTGTTCCCTGAAGAAGGCCTATTTGTAATATTCTGAAATTTCCTATTTTTCAGTGTTTGCCATCCTATCTATAAAGTGAACCCCAAGCTTAGAGGATATTGTCAGGGCTCAGACAACATAGGTGATACGATCCCGGGTAGAGGGGAAACACTGTGTCCAACTCTATCTCCTTTTCCATTTGCAGTTCAAAAGTTCACCAATGAGAGTTTCCACTTCAACTTTTGCTATGATGCCCTAACCCTTCCAGGTCAGCAATATAAAAATCTTGGAGCCACTGGAATGGGTGTTCAGCCAAGGACCAGTGTTTAAGGAGGACAGATATACCCTCAGCTATTCTTTTTTTAAATTGTCTGTATGCAAACTTATGCATATCTTTTGTGTCCACAAGTGTATTTTTTTTTTCCTTTTTTCAACTGCCACTATTAAACAGGGATTACCACCTGGTACTATAACGTTTTTTGTACAGTGTATACAGTACTGTATATATATAGAGAGAGATAGAGACAGTACACAAGTTTCAACTGTTCTATGTCGTATGCATTTTGAAAAGTCTGTTTGCATACATCAATTTCATGTGGATAGAAGAAGTCTGGAAAAAAGTCTCTCATGTGTTATATAACTTATATTACATAATAATTTCTTTAGAAGGCTTGAGAAAGAGTCTCTTAGCTTCCGAGTTATGTTTACACCTCTGAATTTTTGAACCACACACCAATTCTTGCTTTTACTTGAATTGCTATCTTAAGTTTCTTGGCATTTTCATTTTGTACATTTATTGTGGAGTCCATAAACACCTCAGGGAGACTGTTTTACATTTCAAAGAAATTTCACAAAGGAAAACATTTTACCTAACTTCTCATTGCTACGTTCATCCATTTATCAAACCTGCCTAACTCAGTTTTAAGGTCACATGAAGCCATTATTTTATTAGAATATTTATAAAAGTGCTTCCATATTTAAATATTTAACTGATATTTATTTAAATAATTGTATTTATAAAAAAAAATTAATATTACAAAAATAATATTTGTTCAACACAGTGTTGTGGAGGTGAACATCTAGGATAAAAAAGCTATGCTGTAATTTTCCCAAGATTCAGTGTCTTTTTTATGTGTCTAGGATTAAACTAATAAAAAATAATAATTCAAATGGAACAAGAAAAACAGTACTAGGGAGAAAATAAACTCTCATTCTATAAAGAAAACAATAACAATGCTCTTCTAGCTACTGTAAATGTTTTCCAAAATGACTCTTAAACATTGATATATTATTAACATTGCAGAAACAAGGAGCAAGGAACCTCTAAAAAGAAGCAATAGTGACTATGAAAAAGTCTCCCACAGACAAGACTGGCAAACCCTGGCTCAGAATATCAGAAATACAGAGAAATAAATATGTTTTTAATTTTTTAAAATTGTTTTCTATATTATATAACTAGTTGAACAAGGACAAATAATATACTTCCAATGAATCAATCAACCATATATCCATCTATTGCCCACTGAGGAGTCACAGAGTGCCAGGAAACATCATCGGGATGCCAGTCACTGACAGGTGCCCTATCATACATTCATTCTTCTCTTATTAGCCTTGCACATTCTTGCTGAACATTCAAATATGTTGTATGATTTTTTTTTTTTTTTTGTCAGGTACCAGAAAAATAAAGATCAACAAAAGTAGGCCAGGTCAGGACCATCAATGAACTTGATATTGTGGGAAGAAACTGGATAGAAAATCCATGTGGACATCTTGTGCAGACTCGCTTGTGCATAGACAGGGACCAGGCTGCTAACTTTACCTCAGCACTTAACATCTATTTGGAGCTTACATGTTGTCTACATGTCAAGTACTCGTAGGTTACATCAATTGGTGCATCTAAATTGGCAGAATTCACATCAGTGTCACCTGTACTAGACCAGACCCTTGTAAAGTCTTACCCTCCATGTTGCTGACAATGTATAAGGAGATTTACAAATTGGATGAATGGCTAAGGAATATATGTTGTGGATTTTAGGTGGTGCTGGTGAGCTATCCTCTAACCCAAATAACAACAACCAAAGTAATACAAGAAAAGGGAAGTTTAGTAACTGAACAAGTAAATAATAAGAGCAAGGAAAACAAAATAAATAAAAGGAGGGAAAATGGCAAAGACTAAGCCTTCTGGCTTTCTTCCAAACACAGGATTACTGACTATCTGTGTGATGGCTGCTCCCCTTGTCCACTATCCCTTGCTTTGTTCACCATTTAGTTTTACCTTTCTCTTTCCATATATCTTGCCTTCCTTCTTTACTCCAGCCAATAGAGCTTTTCTCAGCGGCTACTGTGTCTCCTAACCACTAGCTGTGTGGGGTCTTCAAGGGCTTAATCTTTCAGGGCAGGATATACATGTTCAAAAGCGCAAAGCTCCTGATCTATTCGCCCATCCTATATGATCAATGTAGTACCACTATTTGAAAGAGCTTGAAACCCCACAGAGAACTCCACTCCTCAATTTTATAGACATGTCTGACTTGTAAAAAAAAAACAAGAGTGAGCGCACTTCACAATTGACTCGCGTGAAACACCAAGAGGAAACTCAACTCTTCAACTTTATATTGGACAATCACCTACCACTCCAACATTATAAAAACAATCAACACAGTATGTGACAGTGAAAGAAGTGGCTAAGGCCATGATCCATTCAAGTTCTAATTCTAAACTCTCTGTGTACTGATTGAAAGGGATGTTTAAGCCCATTTCTGGGTACCCCTTTGTTATTATTTCTGAATTTCTGGTCCCCTTTCAATGACCTTTTGGTGCGCTGAGGAATTCCCCTTATATTATATATATATATATATATATATATATATATATATATATATATATACATATATATACATATATATATATATATATATATATATATATATATATATATATATATATATATATATATATATACTGTATATATATATATATAAAAACAAACAAACATACACACAAACACACACACACAAAGCATCCTTACTGACTGCAGTTATATATGTCACATGCCACCTGCTGCCTGACGTTTTCTTCCGTCAGCATCCAAGGTGTCCTAGCCCCCTGATATTTCTCTCTTTCCACTTATTATAACTGATTAAGCACAGCATGCTCCTGAAAGAGACAGTCATGCACTCTCCTCCTTTTCTTTTCTCAAATGCATTGCACGTCACATCAACCCTGATGCAACACACATTGTTTTATTAATTTTTTTTTTTAATAAGATGTAAGAATTCTTTCAAAGAAAAACAAAATGAGGAAACATCAATTGCTTTACCAGTATTAACATGCCAGTGGGGAAGACAATAAAGCCGGAGCCTGCACTTCTTGTGATCTTTTCCCTCCTTGTTGTGCCATGTTCTTCTTTTTTTTTTTTTTTTCTGACTTTGTCAAGTAACAGATTCGCTGCAGGTTGTCCCGCACTCCTGGAGCTGTATGACTGTTTCAAGGGAGGCAGCTACTTGTGCGCTGCAGGATGTCAGAATTTGTGATGCCTTTGCTGACTAAGCCGCCGCAGGGAGTTACCTCCCTAAAATGCACATTTATGTCTGCTTTATTCCAAATTTATGTAATATTGTTCTCCAACTGATTTTTCAAGCAATTTGTGATAGAGTTCACTTTGAAAGAAGATGTGTAAAATAAACACTGACCAGCTGTGCCCTTCAAAAATGCTCAAAACTGAAACAAAACTCCCAAATTCAGTAGCCTAACTCCCTGGGGCCTTGTGGCCTCACCTTTACAAAAACTTTGAAAGGCTGGCTGTACTCCTCATATTGCAATAAAATATCAAACAAAAACACAGGGGCTGCCTTACCTGTGAGTGGCAGCCCCTGCTAAGTAGTAATTCATAGAAAGCCAGGCCTTGTTTCACTTGACATCTCCTCAGGAAATCTGCCAGCCAGCCCCACAAAAACTTTAGTTATGCTTTTCTTGGCTACTAAGAACTTAGTTTCAAACAAATTATCATTATTATTATTAAACCATTATCAATTAGAAAGATATGCCCAAACCAAAAAAAATCATCAGATGCCTCTTAAAATATATTGAGAGAGTCAACAGTTTGGATGGAGATGGGCAGCTTTTTCCACCAACTAGGAAAAGTGTCTGGATTGAGATCTGATGCCACATAGAGGTGGCAGATTCACAAAAGGCTAATTCAAAAATCAGAAAACACCTCACCCATATTGTCTGAGGATATGGTAGGGTAAAGCAGAAGTATCTGGGTATAAAATCAAAACAGACTGAGAGAATGTGCAAACTAGAACTGGACAACAGCTAGATACAGGATTTAAATGCAGGATGCTGGAACTGTGAGGCAGCAGCACTAACCACTGTGTCACCCTTAAAAATATTAATTGTAAGCCGGAATAGGTAAAGTGAAGATGACAGCAAAATGGAAAGATAAGAGAAAGGAGGGAATGAGGAACAGCAGATTCATGGTTTTGTTTTTATCCATCCATTCATTTACTGAATTAATTAATGCAATGTCAGGTGCATCAAGCTCAATTCAGGACAAAGACAAGACCATCACAGGGCACAGACACCTTCTCAGTCTTGGCCAGTTCAGAGTCACTTATTACTATAACACAAACTGTGTGTCTTTAAATGTGGGAGGAGAACCATAGAAACTTCCACATAAACATGGATAGAAGCTCAACAAAATTAAAGGTGTTTATAAGAGAGATCATAGGGTAGCTTCATGACTCTATGGAGCTTTAAAGATCACAAAACAGGTTGCTGAACAATCACAGATCAATTAAACAACTAGACTTCCTTTATAATTGAACAATTTTTATAGAACACCCAGTTCCGAGGTACAGTAGCTTCTAATGCAGTGACTTGTGGTGAGAATGAAATGTGGACTGAACTGGCAACATTGCTATATTCTCATTCAAGTCGATAGACAATACCTAGATGCCACAGATTGTAGTCTTTGCAATAAATGAAATTTCACATTTCCGAAAAGCTTTTCTTTTTATTCTCTATAAAAGAGAAACTTCTGGCTGGTAACTTGGATCTGGCCTGTTTCTGCAATTCCAAACTGGCTTACAGCTCTAAAATAGACTCTTCTCACTACTGTAGTCTTCTCTCCCACACGCTGGAGACCTAAAAAGATGACTTCAGAATGTCGCTGTTCACTTGAATCTAGTCAAGTTCCTTCAGGCAGTAGGCCTGTTGGCAGTAATTTTAACAGTATGGTGGCAAAGGAATTGGGTTACCACACAAAGCTGTCTGTCTTCTCATTGTCTGATGCTGAAGAAGATACACATACTACCTGCAATCTTGCACAACAAATACCCATCCATCGGTCCGTTATTGAATCTCCCTAGTCAAGTTCAGGGACAACAGGAATGATGCTTGTTCCAGCAGCATTGGCAGCAAGGCTAGGGAAAAAACAAACAAGCTAGCCGACTTAATGACCCATACTGTAACTGTTCCTACCATATAAGGATGATTGATAAAGTCAATGAAAGATCGCATGAATAAACAGTTAATAAAATTTAAAGCAAAATAACCCCCACGTTAAGGTACACAGTGGCATGAACCAATGTCTATCTGTTTAGGCGGTGCACCTGCTTTGGCATAGTATTAAGTATACTAAGTTCTATGAATGGCCATGTACAGTAAGTGCCATAAATGTCTGAATAAGAAAAACAAACCAGCCCAACCATTCCCTACTTGCTCAAGCTGACTGGGCCTGTAGCTTTCAAATTGTTCTTAAAAACACAAATTAATTTAACAAACCGCATGTATGAATACTTCCATTGGTATAGAACTTAGTTTAGACATGATGAAACGTCGCCCCATGCCTTGTCCAAATAAATTATATTCATGCTGGTCTTTCTGACTATCCTAACTGGCTCAAAAATCTCAGAGTAATGCAAATTCGGTCCCAATCTTAGGGGTAGAAGTAAAAGCTTTTTTTTTTTTTTTTCTAATTTATGAAACTACTCCTAAATTTAACATGATTCAGGAGAGCTCATGAGCTGTCCTAATTCACTAGGAGCTGCCAAAAGATGGTGTCCAGACAGAGATCGCACATCCCAGAAAAGGGCAACTGTTTTGAAAGTGCTGGACAACAATGAACTTGTAAAAATACATCGGTTTAAATGATATTTGTAACAAGTCTTGCACATTATCCATCCACACAGTGAAGATAAGCACTCTCAGCCAAAATAAAAGTGTTGGTAACGTTATTTTTTTTGGTCACAGGGAAAATGCAGCTTTACAATAGCAAATTATTTGGGTAAGTTACAACTAACCATTTTTAAGTTTTTACACCAAACCTTAAACATCCTTACAACGTGTGAGGCGATACACAGATTTTTACATTCCCTCACCACTCCAAAGTTGAAGCTGTGTTCATGCAAATTGCTGGTCTTCCTGTAGTTGGTGAGACTAACGTTAGGCACATGAAGATCACTGCCCCAAATATGGATGGATACGCTTATGTGAATCATGAGCCTTATAACAGTATCAACACACAGGTGGGTCATGTGTGTAAAATGTATTGCAGTAGCCAGCATATTACACAGGTGACACAGGTTCACTACGCTCTGCATTCCACAAACCCCTGGAACATTCATGTTACTCAAGTACAGGATGGTTCAAGAATTCAAGTGGAGACACCTGGTGCACTGGATAAATAAAGCCTCGCAGAATATAAGGGGAGATGGCGGAGAGAGGTACAGCATGCAACTCTGGAAGAGGATTGGGAACATCCAACTTCAGTAACAGCACAGGAATAGGTGTGATTTTGAGTAAGTTAGGAAAAAAGTGTTTTTACTTCGAGTTGGGCATTTGACATTCCGACAAAATTTAGGGAAGGATGATCTAAGGTTTGCCTGATTGAAATCAACGGCTACAATGAAGACTCCCACTAGATGCAAATTCAGTTGTTTGCTATTGGCAGAATATAGTAGCTCATGCGCTAGCCTGATATTAGCCTGAGGTGGTATATAGGCTGCCTTCACAAAACAAAGTCCACCTCCAGTTTTCTTGTCTATGGTAGGTGTCTGAACAGCATGGTACAATGTGCAGTCAGCTAACTCCATTGTGGCCTTCAGGATGTTAGGATTCAGCCATATTTCAATAATCAAGATAAAGCAATTCTTTGTACCCTGCTGTGATCTGATCCTCAGTTGTAGTTCATCCACCTTGTAAGAACGGTAACATGTGCTTGAGTGAAAGATAGTTGGAAGTGGTAGCTTGTAGGTTATAGCCTTAGCTTAGCTTGAAGTCCTACTATCCTCCCATCATTTGAATAGACCTCGGGGATATGGTGATCTTGACTGGCATTTGCTTGCCATCAAATTTAGCACATGAAACGCCAATTCTTGAAATATTACTAAGACTGTATACTAAATATGCTACAACATTACATTTTAAAAAAGATTTTGGAAAAAGTAAAATAAAAAATAAACAGCAAGCCCCTGCCACCACATCTCACAGAGGTATGACAAATTCTTATCCTAGTCAGGCTTTTAGTACAATTCCAAGGAGTAAATCTGAAATGCTTGATAAATACAGGCACTGATCCCACTCATTCAGTTCTGAATAACAGGGATGTGGACCCTGTCTTGACATCATGAGGAATGAGGTAGGAGCCAAATCAGGTTCATGCATCACCTCATAGCATGGCATATTCATTCTCAACAGGCCTATTAAGGATCACCAATAAAACTGCCTGTTTTTGGGATGTGGGAATAAACACATGCAGAAATGGGGAGAAGATACACATTCCAAACAGACAGATCCTTTCCCCTGGAACTGTGAGGAGGCAGCATATGAATGGAAATGAAGGAATATTAGAGTGCTTCTTCTTTTTTGCTCTTGTTCAGGTTTCATGTGAACTTCTCTTCATATACTGTAACCTTGCTTCAAATCTGCACTGTGTGAGGAATGAATCTCCAACATTGTGAGGTAATCTGCTGTTTACCAGTTCAATATAAGTCTCCTGCATGGTCCTCTCTGAAAGCCAGTCCCCTAGTGTTTGTAAAGTATGTTCATAATGCATCTTCTACAAGGCTTACTCCAATTTGTTTGTATTCTTCCTTCTAATCCAATATTCGCACGCAAGCCCATTCAGACTGGCTTCTTGTTTATTCCTCCCTGGCTTATTTCACAACTCTAACAACTTCTATTTTTTCTCCTTTTTCCCCAAACATTCGCGTGCCTGCTGGTTAGTCGCAAGGTCCTGGGAATAATGTGGCTTTTTTTTTTTTAATGAAGTCATGATGACAAGCAAAGACCACAGCTATTTAACAGTCAAATAAGTAAAAAAGAAAAATGACCAGACAAAAAAAAAGAATGAAGAGTCGAAACTGAAGGTCACAGAGTGGAACGCAACTCTCAGTAACAGCTGCTCAGCCCAGGAAACAACAGGCCCTGGGTCGATTCAGAGTGTCAAAGGAAATAGGCCCCGTTCACAGAGACAAACCAGTCAAAGTCTGGTCTCACTAAGCACATGTGGATTTTCACCCTTGTAAACTGGAGCTAGGAAATTCAGCATTGCATGGCAGCATGGAGTAACAACACAAGGATGTGTCACTCTCTGCAGTCTCACCTGCACTCTAAGAATTTCAACTGTGGCCTGTTTATGCTACTGAGAGTTCTTCATTCTTTGTATATGGGATTGTGATACAGCACCTTGGTCATAGCAGGCTGTATTATATACACAGGAATATTGTCAGGACTGTCATGCGAATGGCACTGTGTTTTGCATTGTACTGTGTAGTTTTTTTTAATTAATTTCTTTTTCTTTTGTTTTGCTGACCTTATTCAGAGAAGTCAGTATGGTCATGACATCATGATGGTCCAGTAAGAGACATTTTCCAACCACATCCCCATTGAAGTGCAAGTTGGATTAATTTTTGTTCCCACACAAACACTCAAATGACTTTAAATGCGTGTGTATGTGGATACTAGCAATGCACATTGCCAAGAACTGATCCATGCCCTATATTCAATGCTATCATGACTGGCTCTGGACATCTGTGACCCTGAATAGGATTACATGTGTTATGGGATATGTTAGGCCCGTTTGTTTGTGCTTTTTGAACATACCTGTTCCATTTTGAAACATTCCTTTCATAGTACTTATGTGGCTGCTTCTGTTCATTAGGAGATAGTTGTTACGCAGACACTCACATTCCAAGCAGGGACAGGTCAGTGAAGGTGGCCTTTGCTGGTTCACCTACAAAGTCTTCAAAAGTACCTCCTTTTTCAGGTGACCAGTTTTTTTTTCCCTCATTTAATCCACTAGCTGTTTTTTTTTGTCTTCTTGTCACTGCCAATATTGCTTGGTGACTCAGCAGCACATTTGTGCCTTCTAATTATTATTTCTGGCCCAGCTTAGATATTCTAAATATACTTAATGAGAATTTCTTATGAATATTACAGGTAGTCATTGACTTACAACCAATGCGTCTAGCAATCACTTGACTTGCAGTACCGTGTCTCATGGGCAACAGTTTTCACTAGCTCCATATGTCGTGATTCATTCATCTTGATCTCAGTTTATTACAATTGCATGAAAGAAGTGAATTGATCTCAACACAAAAAATGATGGTGATCAAGCAGTATAAGTTATCTCATTGTAACCAATGTTCACTGTAAGCACTGTACTTCTGCACTCTGGCTTTGAATCTGGTTAACCTCTGAAGCTTCTGCTTTGTGACTCACAATGTGCCACCACAAAGGGGTAATGAAACCACACTGAACTCCTTTATGTGTTAATGTTTATTTTTAACATGCTGAAATGTTAAAACAGAAAACATCAGTGCTCAAACTCTGATGGTCCACTGGGAGAGGCTCACACTGATGATGTAATATAACACAGACATGAATACAGGTTGACCATCTCTAACCTGAAATGCCTAGGATCACCAGAATTTGGAATTTCAGACATTTTTGGATTTTGGAATATTTTCCAATATATAATGAGATATCTTAGGAATGGGACTCACTTCTAAACACAAAACCTATGCTTCATATACCCCTTATATACAGTACATAGCCGCAGAAAACCTGTATCAGCTATTAAACAACAGCAACTATAAACAATGGTATGCTTTCAGTCTCCACCTACAATGCTGAGTTTTAATTGAAAGATTACTGTTCACAGACAATAAGCAAAAAGCACAGTGAGGTCTGCTGGTGACAATGGCTGATGATAAACTATTTCCAATAGAGCGTCAGAGCCTACATTCCCTCTAAACTGCATCATACAAGACTTTTGACTCTCACCGCTCATTTCCCCTTCCGTTCAGTAGTTTGGAGGGGCCACACAGCTGTTATTGCACCCTTTGCCTGCAGCACCCATACTGCTTGTCATTTGTGTGTTGGTGCGCACACTTGAAATTCAAAAGGGAATTAAACAGTAAGTACCAACTCGTGTTATTCACAAAAGCTCATTGGTTAAAAAAATTGGAAGGAACATTAGTCAGAGTCCCACATGGGCAAATGAAGTCTCATCTGGAATTTTCCACTCGTGGCATCATGTTGACACTAAAAACGTTTTTGATTCTGGAGCATTTCAGATTTTGGGATACTCAAGCCTACCTAGCTTAAAATGACAGCTGGAAGAGTTTGCAACTATAGTAAAGAAAAAAAAAAAGAAAACTTCACTAGTCAGCTTAATCTAACTTACGTATCTCCCATTGTTCTTAAAATTTTCTGGTAAAGAAAACAAAAGTTACTCATTAACCTTGTTGCTGTAGAATGGTAACTTGTTGCATTTGGATTAGCATATGCAAGTAATAGTTTCACTGCACTCTGCACATGTGATAATAATGATCCTATAAACTAGGGGTGTCAGTCTCTGGTCCTGGAGGGCCACAGTGGCTGCAGGTTTTCATTCTAACCTTCTTCTTAATTAGTGACCAGTTTTTGCTGCTAATTAACATCTTTTGCCTTAATTTTAATTAACTTGACTCAGGCCCTACAGTTGTCTCTTTTTCCTTAATTAGCAGCCAAACACTAATGAGACACAAAACAAGCCACCACATGACCTGCTCATCTGTTCCCATCACACAATATCTGAAAATAAAGAGAGGTGAAGGTCTCATTAAGGTTGATCTCTCACGTCACCAAAACATTTAGATTGTTTTCTTAGAACAAACAGAAAATCTAAATTTTTGGAAATGTCTGCTGTGGCAGAATGAAAGCAGAAATAAGCCATGGAATTAAATAACGAGTTTAATTAACAGCAAGAATCGGCTTCTCATTCAGAAACTGGTTGGAGTGAAATTGGTCGGAGTTTGAAGCCCCAATTTAGCTGGTCATCTGTTGGCTCGTTTCATGTCTTATTTTTGTTTGGCTGTCATTTAATGAAGAAAATAATTAATTCAGAGGACTAAACCCTTAAAAACAGAGCTATTAAAATGAAGGGAAAAGGAGTTAATTAGCAGTGAAAACTGGCCATTGATTAGGAAAAGTGTTAGAATGAAAGCCTGCAGCCACTGCCGCCCTGCAGGACCTGGTTTGACATCCATGCTATAAACCTATAAACTAGCCCTGAATGAGTGACTGATGGTGGCTGAGTAAGTGAATGTTGACATGTGATAGACTGGTTCAAGAATGACAGTTATTTCCACCCTGATGTTGCTTCAATTGATTGATTTCGCAGTCAGACCATTATCCTGAATGTCTTTTAGGACACAGAAAAAACAAATGAAAACATTGGGACAGTGTTAGTTCTTTACATGCCTCCCTCCCTGCCTTGCATGATAAGCAGATTTGACCACGAATGAAGGATGGATGCATTTTTACACATTAAATCTATTCTGTATATGTAAATGACTGATTTTATGTTAAACTTTCCAAGTAAAACTATAAAGTTCTGATTTCATTTAAGCATTTTCTTGTTCTTTTTACTACTTTACAGAAAAAAAACAGAGGAAATCCTGATTTACGTGTCATGTCAAACTAAGCATCTGTGTTCTGAGTTCATCACCAGTACTCTCACTCTTTGTAGCCCTTTCTCCCTTTCTCCGTGTCCTTGGGTCTCCCAGATCCTCTACGGATATTAATTGCAGTGGTCTCATGTGACTCGCTTTATCTGTATGACACTTATTGCTTCCCCAGCTTAGTCCCACACTTCCTTAGGTCATCAGTTTATTTCTGCCTAATCCTTCTTAAATCCTTAAGTCACTGACCCCTCTTTCTTGGGACACTAAAACCAAAATTTGGTCCTAGCAGGAAATCCGACAACTCAGATTGACCTGCCAAGCTGCTACAAAAAAAGAAAAAAAGCTCAAGATTGACATTATCAGTTCAAATAACTGTTATTGAGAATTAACCAAGGGAACCTACAAAATCTTGATACAATATATTTTTTGAATGTATATTTTTATTACAAATGAATTACAGTCAGGATAAGGGTCAATATGACATGGTATGTCTGATCAGGCAGGTTTACGTTTTAAGGCCAAAATCCCTCTACTGCTGTATTGTAGTCTACAGTTTACAAATGATATGAACCTGAAAAAAATTCAACTGTTTATTGAATTCTTGGAAGATTAAAAACAGGACTACACAAACAGATTTATAGACTTTATATTTCCTTCCATGCTTATTCAGTTTTTGTTAGAAAAGCAAAGCTCTCTCAAGGCTTTCTGGCAAAAAGAAGATGGAAAACAACGGAAAATGAGTAAAGCCGAGACTGCAGACTTCCTGCCATCTCTCAACCAAGCTGCAAGCTTGGTTTTTTACCTTCCCTCTGCCCTCTGTAGCAACACATCTGTCTGCTCAATAAATCATCAACACTTTTGCTTGCCGAGTGCAGCTCACGGTCTTCACTGGGCAATTTATCTTAAGATGGGATGGCGTCAGCCTCCATTTTCTCTCCTCATGTCACCTGCTTTTGCAAATTAAGAAAGAGCTTAACCTTTTCGAATTTGACTCTGCCAGGGCCCAGGTAAAACAGTGGAGGGGGAGGACGGGAGAGGAGCACATACAACTGCCAGCCAATGAGCAGCAGCCTGCAACACTTGCAGTCAATATTATTGAGTAGGGACCTTAACTGAGAACATCTGTCTGTGTCAAGCAATCAATTGCAATAGCTGAGTCCTCTGCTTCAGTAACCTGGATGGTGGGAGCTAGTAATGTGCAGACGGTGGTCAGCTTGGCATAAGAGAACAGAGAAACGATCTGTGTTCAAATGGACATTTCTCCTACTGCATGACACTGCAGCAGCATATTATAATCTGCAAAGCTTTCAGTAGTAAGTATTTTAGAGTTGGAAAAATATGAACTGTTTACCGTGTACATATCTAAAACAGAAAATCCATCCATTTCTGGGTGAAAGGGCAAAAGCCTATTTTATGAGCATTGGCTGTAAGACAGGGAAAAGTTCTGGTCAATGATTGATGTAAATATAATGATAAAATACATACATACATATATGTGTATGCATGTATTTCATTTGTGGATTTTTTTTATTATATGATACCTACACACACATACACACATGTCTGGGTGTCAGTATGTATCTTGTAATATGGCGCTATACAGCGCCCGACCCGGCACAGACTGATGCAGAGGCACGTGTAAAATAAACAGTCTTTTTATTTCTCTTCCCTGTAATCCCTCCACAATACAGTTCCACAAGCACTTAATACAGCACAAAACACTTTTTCTCTCCACCCTGGCACCACCACTCCTCCCAGGCAACCTCGTCCTCTTCCTCCTGATTCTGGCTTCTGAGTGGTGGATGCTGGCCCTTTTTATAGCACACCCAGAAGTGCTCCAGGTGTTTGATCACCTGTGGCTAATTGCACTTCCGGGTAGGGCTGCAGAGATGTCCAGGTGGGTTCCTGGCTCCATGCAGCACCCCCTGGCGGCCACCCCAGCTCCCCACAGGGTTGTGGAGAACTCCATCTCCATGAAACCCTGCGGGAAACTGAGGCACCATTGTCAGCCAGGGAGGCTGTCACCAAGCATCCCGGGGGAGGTAGTGAGATGTCCATGGCTGCTCCCCAGGCACATATGTAGAAGGGGCGTCCTGGCCGGGCATGGGACCCGGCCGCGTGTCACAATCTTTATATATAATATGTTACTGTGGTTGTTCATTTGTTTGTCCAAGATTTTAAATCACCTGTAGCTTACAAACCGTTTGACCTATTGATCTGAAATTTGGTACAAATATACTACATGATGTGTACTATCTGCTTTTGGGGTGATGATTGACCTCCAAGATTATTCCTCTTTGTATTTTTATTTTATTTCATTGTAGAGTCAACTCTCTGCACTGGCCAGCAGGGCGGCCGTGCGGCGCATGTGTACAGGCGCCATTCTCATCCCTACCACTTTCGCCATCACTTCCCCTACCTCTTCATATCTTAAATCATTCTTGAGGCAGATTGAAGACTTAAGTGCTAGCTAAAGTGAAAAATTAAAGAAAATGTACTAAGTAATTGCAACACAAACACTGACTTAATCAGTTTTAACGCAAAAAGATGCCGACGAAAGAAGAGAAGAAGTGGGCCGCTAGGGTGGAGAAAAGAAGAGCTGCTTTTCCAGCTAGAGTGATATGAAGGGTTGACCATCTATGTAAGTCTTGCTTAATTTTTTCCATACAGACGGCAAAATTTTGTTGATTAAGAGCTTTGTTTACTTGTGATATTTACCCCTAGGTATTTAAACTGATCTGCTATGGTAAAAGTTAGGGTGTCCAATCTAATATTATATGCTTGTGAATTCACTGGAAAGAGTATACTTTTATTCAGATTAATTCTGAGACCAGATACCGTTTGAAATTCTGTGAGTGCTGTTAAAACTGCAGGCACAGTGTTTTCTGGGTCTGATATACAGTATATAAAACCATATCATCTGCATATAGAGAAATTTCCTGTTCCAGTCCTTCTCTGGTAATCCCCTTTATCTGATAAGAATTTCGACAGTGAACCGCCAGTGGTTCAATGGCGATTGCAAACAGCAGTGGTGACAAGGGACATCCTTGTCTGGTACCACGTTCTAGCTTAAAGTAGTCTGAACAAATGTTGTTAATACAAACTGAAGCTTCTGGATTGGTATACAGTAGTTTGATCCATGCACAAATATTCGGGCCAAACCCAAATTTGTCCAATGCAGTGAAAAGGTAGTTCCATTCAATCATATCAAATGCTTTTTCTGCATCTAATGATAGTAATATCTCTGGGGTGTTTAATGTAATATATTCACCAGCAAAATCAAACAGGCGTCGGAGATTGGAAGATAGGTGTCGGCCTTTAATAAATCCAGTTTGATCCTGTGATATTACAGAGGGCAGCACTTTCTCCAACCTTCTAGCTAGAATTTTTGAGAGTATCTTAACATCATTATTCAGGAGTGAAATTGGTCTGTATGATGCACATTGTAACAAGTCCTTATTTTGTTTAGGAAAGACAGTGATTAATGCTTGACGAAATGTTTGAGGTAGTATTTGGTTGTCTCTAGCTTCTGTAAATGTTGCCAATAAGAGGGGAGCTAGCTGAGTGTAGAATTTCTTATAAAATTCTACGGGGTAACCATCAGGGCCTGCTGATTTCCCGCTTTGAAGTGACTTTATAGCATCTAGTAATTCTGATAGCATCAGAGGTTTATCCAGTTCCTCAGCACTTAAAGCATCTATTTGTGGTGTCTGTAATGTATCCAGAAATGCATTAGATTGTGTGTTGTCTTCTTTGAACTCAGTAGAATAAAAGGATTTATAATAATCTCTAAATGCGTGCATTATATTTTTATGGTCAATGATTTCTTCTCCCTTCGTGTTGGTGATTACTGGTATTGCATTGCGAACTTCTTGTTTGTGAATTTGTTGAGCTAAAAGCTTATTAGCTTTCTCTCCATGTTCATAGTAATGATGTCTTGACTTATAAATAAGTTGTTCAGTTTCTTTAGTTGTTAAGATGTTGAGTTCTGTATGCAGGGCCTGTCTTTTCCTGTGAAGAGCTTCACTTGGACACCTGGCTTGTTCTTCATCTATTCTAGTAATTTTGCTTCTTAGCTCTGACACTTTCTTGGTTTCTAATTTATTTCTGTGGGAAAGATATGAAATAATCTGTCCTCTTAAGAAGGCCTTTAGAGTTTCCCAGAGTGTTCCTGCAGAAACCTCTGTGGGCGTGTTTGTCTCTAGGAAGAAGCTGATTTGTTTGGATATAAATTCTATGCAGTTCTCGTCTGCTAATAGAAGAGGGTTAAGACGCCATCTACGAGGTGAGTGTGAGGGGCTTAATGATTTTAGCTCCAAGACTAGAGGGGCATGGTCGGAGATAACAATTGTGTCGTATTTGCACGATTTAATCGTGGGCAGGAAATTATTATCTATAAAAAAATAATCAATTCTTGAGTAGCTATGATGCACTGGTAAGTAGAACGAATATGTTCCTGAGTTTGGGTTAAGAAACCTCCAGGGGTATGATAAGTTGTGGTCAGTTAAAAACTGTGTAATTGTCTTTGCAGTGTTAGATGTTGTACCCCTGTCACAGGAGTCCTATCCAAGAGTGGATTTAAAACACAATTAAAGTCCCCAGCCATTATAATTTTATGAGTGTTCACATTGGGAATGGATGCAAATAGATTTTGCATGAATTCCTTATCATCGACATTGGGTGCATAAACATTTATCAAAATCATTTTACTGTTAAATAAGTTGCCCATGACCATCACATATCTCCCTTCAGGATCCGATACTACATCTGATGCTACAAATGGAACTGTTCTGTGTATGAGAATTCCCACCCCTCTAGTTTTCTTTATAAAGCAAGAATGGAACATTTGGCCAGTCCAGTCTTTTTGTAGTCTGAACTGATCCTTGCTTAGTAAGTGGATCTCTTGTAAAAATACTATTTTAGCGCTTAAGCCTGTTAGGTGAGAGCATACTTTCTTTCTCTTTAATTCGTGATTCAGGCCTTTAACATTCCAGCTCACAAAGTTAACTGTCCCATCATGGAGACATTGATTCTGAGTTTTTAATGTCATTTTATAGTCTTAACTGGTAGTGAGGCAGTTTTAATCTTAATTTCAAAATTCCCCATGAGTTATTGCATTTTAGCCTATTGTTGCATTGATATTTATAGTTATAAGGATTAGAAGAATAGATTAGATATTGCCTGCTCTCCTTCTCTCCCCCCTTTATCCCCCCACCCCCCATTTTGACTCCCCACATGAGGCTTGATCCCACTTAGCAATGTCCCAGTCCTCTGTCATATAAAGAGACAGAGCACGTCCAAAACAAAACAAACCCCACCCCGCAGCGGTGTTAGAGAATTAAAACAAAGAGATATCTATTGCAGCTGAATTCTAAATACTATCTGCCAAAAATATAATCATTAACAGTTTTTAAGCTTAAAATAATCTTCAGCAATTTTAAGTTATTATGATAATAGAAGAATGAACCCTGGGAATGATTTTAAAAAGTAGTCTAGGATAAACATAGTAAACCCTAATTTAATAGTAGAAATCGCAATAAACCAAGAGTATGATGTTAAACCCTACCTTAATTACTTCCACACTTCCACACACTCACGTCTATAACTGTAATTAAGACATAAACATATAGTGTCCAAGTAAAGAAAAGGATGTATAATTATAATACCAGTCTCTTTAAAAGTGGATCCGACAGCAGATGATAGGTCCTTCCCATGCCTTGACAGAATATGGCTCCTTATTAACTTTCAAAAGAGTGTCGGAAGCAGCTTCTTTAGTTCCTTTTCCTTTAGTTCCTCCTTGCTTGAAAATACAGAATATTGGTCTTGAACGTCCACTTTCAGTTTGGCGGGATACAAGAGGCTGTATTTGATATCGGCTTTCTGTAGCAACTTTTTAATGTTAAAGTAGGCTGCACGTTTTGCAGCTGTTAATGGTGAAAAGTCGGGGAAAATACGAATAAGATTAACATTGTTAAGATGAATATCCTTCTTAAACTTCTTTTTTTATTTCAAAACATTCCAATAAATCGTTTTTTAAGCAATTAGATTCAACAATAACCTCATTCATTTGGAACTCAAAACACCCACGTATCCGAAGAGCGACCCTACAAAGACCTCAGGCAGAAGGTGGCATGGCTTTACCTAATTTTCAGTTTTATTACTGGGCAGCAAACATACAAGCCATAAAAACCTGGACACAAAAAAATGAACATACACAGGCTTGGTTCGCAATAGAAGTAAAATCCTGTAGTACTTCTTTATACTCCCTGCTCTGCGCTCCAATAAATGCAAGTTATCGCAAATATACTAATAACCCAATTGTGCTTTACTCACTCCGAATATGGAACCAACTTAGAAAGCATTTTAAGATGGAAAATCTTTTATCCGTGGCACCTCTGCAAGAGGATCACCTCTTTCAACCCTCGCAAACACATCCAGTTTTTAATACCTGGAAAAGTTTTGGGATTAAAATGCTCAGAGATCTTTATATAGACAACATATTTGCATCTTTTGAACAATTATGTTCCAAATTCAACCTCCCAGTAGAAAATTTTGTTAAACAGAAACTGCCAGATTTTCCTCACCTCGTACCCTCCACCATGTTGGAAAAAATACTGCTCAATTTCCAGGAATTAAACACCATTTCCGCATTATATAAATATATTATTAGAGTCCCTACCCTTCAAAGACCCAAGAGGACATTGGGAAGAAGATCTCTTAATCAATATATCAGAAAAGGAGTGGAAGGTAGCAAAGCAGAGAATTCACTCGAGCTCCATATGCGCAAAGCATAGAATTATTCAACTAAAAATTATATATCAAGCTCATCTGTCTCGCTTAAAACTATCCAAAATGTTTCCAGGGCAAGATCCAACCTGCGAACGCTGCAACCAAGCTCCTGCCTCACTGGGTCACATGTTTTGGGCCTGCACCAAACTAAAAATTTTGGTCCAAAATGATGTTAAGTGCCTTTCAGACAGTCTTGGGGTCACAATCCCTCCTAACACATTAACAGCTGTGTTCGGTGTTCTTCCAGACGGACTTGAAGTGGAGAAGGACAAGCAAACGGTGATTGCATTCACTACACTTTTGGCACGCAGACTTATTTTGTTAAATTGGAAGAATCCTAACTCTCCTCAGATAAGTCAGTGGGAAACCGATGTTTTATATTACAGTGGAACCTCGGTTTGTGAGCATAATTCGTTCCGGAAACATGCTCGTAGTCCAAAGCACTCGTATATCAAAGTGAATTTCCCCATAAGAAATAATGGAAACTCAGATGATTTGTTCTACAACCCAAAACTATTCATATAAAAAATGATTAATACAAAATATAAAGTAAAAATACATAAAACAAATTAACTTGCACTTTACCTTTGAAAAGAATCATGGCTGGTGTGAGTGAGTTTTTAAACCCTTGTGGGATTGCACCCAACGGGACGACACACGGAAGAGCGTCCCAAAGCAATCGCAGTCTCCCAGCGCTGTAGCAGTTCTCCGTAAAAGCGAATCCGAAAAGATCGCGGACATGCTATAAGCGCCTGCCGTCAATGGATGATACAAGGAACAAGGAACATTATAAATGTGCAGGGCCCTGCCTGACTGCTGTGTCTGTGTATAAATAACCGCACTGTTGCTGTTTCAAGCTGAATAAGGCTTGTGTTGCTAAAGTACTGAGACTCAGCTTCGTGTTTTAGGGTGCAAGACGGGGACTCGGACATCACAGCACACATGCGCGCGCGAGCACACACATACGCGCGCGCGTGCACACAGTCACAATGCTAATGCTGTAGTAAACACTATACGCTCGTACGGATGTTGACTATATGAGTGAGGCGCGCTGACTCAGACGGAGAATAGGAGACGATTGCCCACAATCCCGCAGTGAGAGAGAGAGAAGAACCATCAGCTCAGTTGTGATCACATGACGCTCAGCAGACAAACTACTCGTACTGCAAGACCTCACTCATTTATCAAGTGAAAATTTATTAAAAATTTTTGCTTGTTTTGCAAAACACTCGTAAACCAAGTTACTCGCAAACCGAGGTTCCACTGTATTTGAAATTGGAAAAAATCTAATTCTCAGTTAGAGGATCTGTACAGAATTTTTTTAAAACCTGGCTGGATCTAATCAATATTATTTTAGAATAAGAGAAATAACTATTACCGCATTTAATTCCCTTCTCTGTTTTTTTATTTACCTATATATATTTCTTCCTTTCTTTTGTTTATTGTTGCCTTATTAAAAAGCCCTAAGCAATTCTCCTTTGGCTAAGCTCTCCTTCTCAAGGGTGGGGTTTGATTTGTCTTCAATTCTATTTTGTTATAAATTAATCTAATCTATTTGTATGGAATGATTACAATAAAATTAATAAATAAAATTTATAAAAAAAAAAAAAAAAAAAAAAAAAAAAAAGAGCTGCTCAGGAAGCAGCAAGTGCATCAACCTCTGAGCAAACGAATGCTAAACATACAGAGAAAGAGGATGAAAACTATAAGTCAATCATTTGCGTCGTTACTGGTATATAAATAAATATGCACTGCGGAGTCTATAGTCTTTATTGAGATTTCAGCTTTTTCACACATTTAATAAGATCTTATAATCAACACTACTGATGTGAAAAAATGTAAATATTTTCTTGAAAAAATTAGATCTCCTGATGTATCTAAACAATATATTGAAACACAGACAGGAGTTTTTATCATGATGTTTGAGTGGGTTTTCTATGGTTAGTCATGTTTTCGCCTCTGCCCCCCAGATGTGTGTGCTCTGTGTTGTTCCAGGTGATCATGTTGTCACTGTCTCACCATGCATATTAACACAGTGTAGGTAACCAAGTTCATTAAATGTGTCACTGTGGTCTGGTGTTCTTGCATGTACCATATATAGTTATATATTAATACTACTGTATGATTATTATGTTTCATTTCTTGTTTTCTCCTTTGTGTTTCATTCTGTGTTTACATTATTACTCTGTAATTGTCTGTGAGAAAAGTATTTCTTAGGCTCTGCCAGGAGAAATACTGATAAAAGTTTGTTCCCAGGGATTTTCTAGTATGAGGTGCAGAGGTGGGTCAGGTGTGCGGGGCAAAGTGCCTAGTTAAACACTGATTGGTTAATTGTACCAAACAGTATTATCCTAAAGTTATAAAACACTGTCACTACTTCCTGGCATTAAGACCCCACAATAGTTAATAATAATAATTTTTTGCATTTATATAGCGCTTTTCTCACTACTCAAAGCACTTAGCAATTGCAGGTTAAGGGCCTTGCTTAAGGGCCCAACAGAGCAGAGTCCATATTGGCATTTACGGGATTCGAACTGGCAACCTTCCGATTGCCAGTGCAGATCCCTAGCCTCAGAGCCACCACTCCGACACTCTTTAGCATTACAGGTGCTGATCTGTTCAACCCTAGGACTTCTGAATGGTGTCTCTCTGTAAGCATTCACACTACATGTTTCTGTATGCTTCTTGAGAAGAAAACAGGCAAAATATCAAGAGCACCTTGGCTAACTGCTGTGTTCATCTCTGTTGACTTTTACTGGGGGTCTTCCAGCTGGTTATGTTTGTGGATTTGTATGCAAAATGATTCCTTAATACAAGCATAAAATTATTATTCGTGTCATAATTGCTTTTTTTTGTTGTTGTAGTTATTTTGTTTGTGTTGTGGCTGTGCAGCGGCACTGTAACCTTTCCACAGTGCATTTCCAAGCACTGTATCTGGTCCATCTGTGGAGCTAACACTGCATCAGAAAAACCTGGATGTATAAACCTCTAGACTAGAGAACTAAATTTAAAGTTGATTAGTCACCATTTTCTATCATTAACAATTCAAAGTAATCATTTGCATATATGCTTTGAAAAAATTGTAGTGAGAATAGAAGCAACCTTTTTCATATAAATATCTAGAAAAGTGCAGACTGGTGATGTCAGTGGTCTACCATTATGCTAAGTAGGAACTCAAAAACTCAAAGAATCAATGCAGCGGCTGGGGGCGGACTAGCTATGTGAAGTTTAGTCCACCCCATCATGTTCATTCTGGGCATCTGAGTTCTTCCCCCATCTTATTACTAGACCACTGACGTCACTGGACTGCTCCTTTCTGGTGAATAATATGGAAACAGTTGCATTGTTTTATGCCATGATTTTTTCAAAGCTCTGACAGGAAATAGTTTTTTTCATTATTAAAAGATATGTAAGCGTTAATATTTACCTTTTAACTCTAGTAACATCGAAGTAGTGTTTTTAAATCCAGTTTTTGACTTATCCTTTAATCACATCTTTCTTTCCATTCCAACACCCACATACTGCAGGAAAAGTACTCCACACATACATGAATTATAAAAATAAAAAAAAATAAAAAAATCGCTTAAGGGGCTATACTTTCTCATTGCAGTTTAAAAAAAAGCTTTTAGCCCAGAACATCCTGTGTTGATTGATTTTGATTGTTTTCAGAGGGTATAAAATGCTAGAATGTTTCGTTTTCATTTCATTCTGAAGTGAACAAAGCTGTTTTTTTTCCTGATTCTTTATTGACATCTGACAAGAGCATCTAAAAGAATGTGACTTTACTTTAGTGGTTATGACATTTTAGAATTAGGATAAGATTTCATAGAGCATCACATGACCTTTCAGTCTCATAGGAAAATTTTGTTTTTATTTCTTAATGTACAATTACTTTTTTCTTTCATAGCAAAAATGTTTTCCAGATGATATTTTTATGTTGAGGTATATTTTAAAATTTGTAGTTTATGTGGTATCTCTCCCTAGGATGAGGAACAAATGTTAACACATGCAAGAATTCACTTGGGCAGTATTATTGGGATGTTTTTAGACTGGTGAATATCTCTGATCATTCTATGTAGTCAGCACCAGTCTGTATATATGCAGTACAGCTTTGTCTTAAAGACAGTGCCCCTCACATTAAATCTTTCCCCCTTAGTTAGTGAGTGAAACTGGAATAAATTAATGTAAAAAAAATCTTTTAAGATGTTAATGGGTGCATATATTAAAATGCATGACATTACTGCATTAATGTGTGACGCAATGTGGTGCCCTAGATGCCTGCAGCCTTGGCATCACCATGTCCCAGGACATCGATTGTCATGTACTGAGATGAGCTAGAACAATGAGCACAGTAATAACAAGTTTCATCCAAAGTACATTTATTATTATTAAAACAATCAGTGTGCACAGAAAAGTGCAGTCCAGTTTTTTAATAAATAATCTTGTTTAAGCACAGTGTCTTGGTGGAGGTTAAAACCAATAAAATATGTAAATAAAATGTTTAAAATTAAGACTAAAAGCACAGAGGCAGAATTTACTTAATTATCTTCCACTTGCGCTCTCTCTTCTGTCTCCCCTGCACACGATCCTGGTCTCCTCAGCAGGGCTGACATGCTGGCAAGTGCATTCAGCTATCACATACCACATGTAGGGGACACTTACCTTGTGGTCTGATTGCAGATCCCAATGCCCCAGTGCAGTGATGAGGACACTATGTTGTAAAAATGGCTCCATTTTTTGGATGAGACATAAAACTGAGGTCCTGACTCTCTGTGCTCATATGACCTAGTCATTCTGGCCTCCTAATCGTCCCTTATCTCTAACTAGCTTTCTCTCTCACCGCTTCACCGCCTAACAGCTAAAGTGTGGTGAATGTACCAGGGCAAAAATGGCTGCCATTGCATCTTCCAGGTGGATGATAGACATTCGTGGTGGTTGAAATGGCTCCTCACTCAATGAAGCATTTTGAGTAGTGACATAAGATACATCTTCCTGTCACCTGCCTTCTGTCTGGTAGGACCTCCATGAGCACTCTGTTGCTTATGCTAATCCTGATGCTCAACAGAACTGAACCACCCCTGGAGTGCTGTTCTCTCACTCCCTCACGTGGCCCATTTGACCGCCTTACCTCCTTTCCTCCACACTAGACCGATCCCCAATTCTACCGCTCTCGTTCTTGTCTCCTTAGTTTTTCCTTTCAGTCCTACTAAGACCTTCATTATACCTTTTGGGTGCAAGTTCTTACACTAATGACTCAGAGAGCATCAATGGGGAATGGTTGTGCTCCATTAAACACTCTGGGGCCACACGGCTTTTCACCCACAGGCACCTACACCCCCAAAAGTCTGTTTTAAAACCAGAAGCTACACTGCTACAGACTGTTGATGCAATTCATCCCACACACTGGTTAGTGATGCTGCGTCACAGCTCCAAGGACCAACCTGCATACAGTTCTTAACCTGGTTACCATCTGTCCCTACTGTATTCTTAAAGATTTTCTCCTAAACCCAAACACACACGCATTAGGGAAAATGGTAACTCTGAATAATTTGTAAGTCAGGAAATTACTTACAAAAGGACCAGTAGTCCAATCTACGGCTGAATCCTCCTTAAACCAAAAGTTACAGTGATGGGTTCTGGCTCACTGCAACAATTTAATGAAAAACGGACTCTGAGAATGGGTGAATGATTGTTTCTTTAATTATTTATATTAATGATATTACAAATTAATTATGGATTATCCAGATATGCACTGTGCATATGCATAGTAAACACCTGGAGGGTATATTGTTAAAGGTAAGAAAAACAGAAATTGATACTTGACAACTATTTAATTAAAATTGCTCAGAAGTAAAAAATCAGGTGTAGCACTTATCATCTTTTTGGATACTGGCTTGAGGGCCACTGAATGAAAACTGCAAAAAAATACATAGAAAAACAAGGCTACAAATTACTAAGAAATTGATGTATAGATTTGCTTCCTATTCTGTCTCCCAAACTATTTCAACCTCCAACCCTATCTTCTATCCAAGGAGTAAGCGTTTAAACTAAATTGTGGATGCCTGTTCAAATTAAGAGAAATGCCTCTCTTCTTGAGCCTGGCGTCTGCTGGGCCTCATCAAGAGAAGCTTAGTGTCCAAACAGGGGGCTAATCTAATCTGAGACCAGACAGACTGGAGCTTGAAGTTCGCTGATGACGTCTTATAAGCGAAAAAGCAGGCAAGAGGAATCTCAAAATCAGCAGCTTCCCCGGAGTAATGTGGACTAGAGCTCAGTGTCTGTTGTCATTTTCTGCTGTTCTTCCATAAATTGAAACAACACGATTCACAAGGCCTGTCGACTTCCCTTGTATAATAGCAAAACCGAAAGTACTGGTGGGTAATTAGTCAATGTCTGCAATGTAACCAGGTAGATTAGGAGGTTAATAGCTCTTCGGCACTGAATGGCAGCTCTCCTACCCCACTGGGTGCTTGGTGTGTACAGCCCCTACTGTCATTGATGTTAATAAGAGAGCTGATCCAAATGCCAGCTTTCACTGAAACATTAACTAGACTGAATTGCTCTCATTTAAGCCACTATTTTCTATATGACTGACAGACACAAGATCACTTAGCGCCCTGGTCAATAATCTAATACTAATCACCTTGCATCAATTCTTTTTTTTTCCAATTTAACATCTGCTTCACACTGTGGGCCAAAGCAACGCTCTGTGTATGATTTATCCAGCTCGTTTTATGGCTTTCACATTTTTCCTGTTGCTTGAATGTTACCCAGTGATGAAATGTCATTTATTTCCCAAGAAGTGCCTGGAATTCTATTAGGATATCAGGCCGCATTCATGTATGAAGGTCTATAAACGTAATAAATCTCTCCTTGTGGCTAGAGCTTGTGGAAGACGAGGCTTTCTTCACCAGGACACTTACATATTTCTCTTTTTCTTGTGCAGGTGTAATCTAAAAGACAGCATATTAAAAGAGTCATAGTAATAAAACAATATATTACATATGAACCTCAGGCCACAAGAAAAATAGAAAATACAAGTTATAAAGTGATAGCCAATAAAATGAAAAAAATATAATAACAATAAGAATAAAATACTTTTGTAACTCATTTAACAGGAAATCATTTTCCCCTAGATCTGCCTCAAAGGCATTCTTTTAAAATTCATTTCAAAACTCTGGTGTTTAGCAAATTATTTACTGACCATGAGAATTCTTAGATCCAAAGTGCCGCACTGCTCTGTGACTAGATTGTTAAGGCCTTAATGAGAGTATTATTAATATTAATATTGAATTTAATAATGCACCAGTCTTAAGAGCCACAGTAATAACCAATACCCAGGTTGACTGTACAATCTGAATCAGGGCTTAGATGTAACTCGCACCCTGCTGTTAGTTAGGATTGGCCTGGGTTTGCCACGAGTCTGCTCAGAATTAAATAGCTTTGGATAATGACTGGATAATAGCAGTAAAAATAATGATGACTATAATTTTGCTTTCCGATTTTTATTTATTTATTTAATGGTTTAATTTCCCCTGGTAGAAAAGGTTTTATTTTTATCACTTGAAATTAGTGATTAAAAGTTTAGCAAAATTCCTTTGGACTGGCCAGGATGCAAGTTAAAAGGAGAAATGGATGTTGTAATCACATCCTGGAAATACCTTATCCATAGCGTCAAAAGTGTACTAACTGTGCCGCTTTCAAGAGCAGCAAATTATTAGAGGACACGGGAAAAGAGGGAAGCACAAGCTGGAAAGCTAACCGGTATGTGTGTTCTGTCCAACATGGATAACTTGGAAGAAAGACTTCAACAAATCTGTCCCCAACAAGCAGTCTGTCTAATGACCCTGAAAAAATTGGAGACAGATGACTTGACCGAGCAAGAGGGAGAAAGGGGTAGAAGGAAGACCTGTTGTACATGTGTTCAAGTCAAGAATGCTAAAATGGCTGACAATAACACGCTGGCCATCTGAAAATACTGAAAAAAACATGGGATCTGTCTGTCTCTCCAAATCTTTTTACTTATCATTTGTGGGTTCTTAAAATTGATAGACTACAATGAGAATATTATTAATATGAATGACAACAGATTAAGCATCTTACCAACAACACAGACAGACAGACAGACAGATTTACTGCCAATTTACAGGACAATTACGACTTCATACATATATATTGGCAAATACTAATATTAATTATGACAATAAAAAGAACTACCAGTTAGCTATTAAAGTTTAAGCTTTTCCAGCATGCAGGTAATAATGTACGATTTATGACTCTTTATGCTCTTCCCTCTAATACTTGTAGCATCTATTAATATATCCATCCATCCATCCATTGTCTCCCGCTTATCCGAGGTCGGGTCGCGGGGGGCAGCAGCTTGAGCAGAGATGCCCAGACTTCCCTCTCCCTGGCCACTTCTTCTAGCTCTTCCGGGAGAATCCCAAGGCGTTCCCAGGCCAGTCGAGAGACATAGTCCCTCCAGCGTGTCCTGGGTCTTCCCCGGGGCCTCCTCCCGGTTAGACGTGCCCGGAACACCTCACCAGGGAGGCGTCCAGGAGGCATCCTGATCAGATGCCCGAGCCACCTCATCTGACTCCTCTCTATTAATATAACAAAACATATTCAAGCTATTTAATTGAATTCAATGTTGTGAGTGCTGGAGCCTAAACTTAGAACAAGGTAGGCATAAGCCTACCACACAAATCTTTGAGATATGAAGAAAAACTTGACTACCATGAAACAAATCCACACAACATAAGGGGAATTTGAAAACTTTACACACATAAAAACCCAATGCAAGACAAGACTCAGAATTCTGGATCTGGGAGGCAGCTGTGTTAACCACTGATATTTCTTTGAAAATGATATATGAGTAGATATTTATTTTAACAGCTAATAAAAGACATTGCAAACAAATTGTATTTTTAATTGGTAAAACCACTTAATATGGTGCCTTTTACAGCAAGCAAAATTTCAAAACTCTCAACAAAAGATTAAAATTGCAGATCATAATGTATCAGACTATTAAATGAATCTATATAATAAGTGATATAAAGAGAAGAGTCCCTCAAATCTGTCAGAGGACAAAGAGAGCATGAAAAGAGCACAGTAACTGTCACTGACTGAATATGATGAATGGCAGATTCAAAATGCAATAAACACGAGGTGATCTGTTAGAAGAAAAGCAGTGCACAGAAGCATTTTCCATAATAAACACCGAGAGAAAGTACCAGAGAATGGTACCATAATACTAAATGAGCAGTTGCCAACAACTGCATAATAAAACTTTCCAATAACAAGAACAATCGCTGAAAATCAAATAAATGAGCATTCAAACGTTTGAAAATTAATCATTACATAAATAAATATTCTAAAAAGAAACCATATAGTAAAGTAAATAGGCCAGCTGAGTGTTTACATGGGTCATAAGTCTGAAAAGATCATTCTGGGGATAAGTGTAGTACAACAAAAAGAAGTAATAAAAGCATACAGTAGAAAAATATTTCTATCTCAGATATGAGGTGGCAAAGCAAATGCACTAGAGATTTTACTGAGATGGGAGAATTAAGATTTCATTGAAAATTATGGGTCATTACTGAAAGCAAGGTTTAGGATAAATTTAAGTACTTTTGTAAAAAAAAAAAAAAAAAAAATACAACAGTCTTCAGGATCTGAGATTTTGGCAGGAAAGAATACATCATCAATTTGCCAAGTCACTCTGCTTTAATGATAATAAGTGATGATAATAATGATAATAAGTGACTTACTTTTTGGGCGCACTATTTGGATCGTCTCCTTTTAATAAGACTCCTTAACAGTCCCCCAGATATATCCTCATTTTGAAACACACCCTAGAATCAAACAACAAGGAAACAGTGAAACAATACTTCATAGCTTTGCTGCATTTTTGGTTAATTCTAACTGCATTAGGGGTGGTACAGTGGTTAGCACTACAGCCTCAGGGCCCCAATTTCTAGCTCAGTCATTGTTTGTGTGAGCCTGGACATGGACTGGTTCTGATCACTCTAACTTTACTACCACTTGCAAAGATGTACAGAGTAGGTAATTAAATACTAACACTTGGGCATATATGAGTGATTATAGGTGTGTGAATGAGTGTGTTCTGCAATGGACTGGTGGCCTCTGCTTGTGGCGGATTTGGAAAAATTCACTGGATGAATGGTAGTTAGTATTAGTAGTACTCAAATTTTCCAAAAAATGCTAAAATCAGCACAAACACAGAGTGAACATTGTCATGAAAAATATCATTTTTACTCGGGTTTAATGTAAAAATAATTTGCAAGTGCTATACTTAATTGGCTTTTATTAGACAAATCTTTACCACCTTCTGAACGACAGGGAAAATACAAATTCATTTTTTAATACTAGTTGCATCGTGGTTAAGGCTTTGGCCTTTGAATTTCAAAATCTTAGGTTGTTGGCTCAAATCCCATTACTGACACTGTGACCATGAGCAAGTCACTTCACCTTAGAAAAACAAAAGAAGTATAACCAATTGTACCTCAAATCTTGTAAGTCATCTTGCATAAAGGTGTCAGACAAAATAAATAAAACTATTACTGAGTGAACCTTATCACACAGTATAATATTGCATGGGATCTGGAGTAACACCGTCGGTGCTTACAATTATGAGTGGAAGGAACACAGTAAGCACAAATGTTTTTTGCCTAAAAGGATGCACTGTAATATTACAAAATAAATAATGCTGTTGAAGCTCCAATCAGGCTCAGTACAACCTTACATTTCACAAAAAACAACAAGCTTTAGAACCACCAGCCCCCTTCAACACAAGGCAGTCTTCTTGACAGCTTGTAAAGCATATCTGGAATCTTGTGTCATTTAATGAGGAACACTGCTAACGTGCAGCCCTCCACATGACAAGGGCCCTTAATTGGCTCTTAATGTTCTGCACATGAGATATTGATGTTGCACAGTTTGCAATTAAGTTTACTTACTGGTGCTCAATTGGTTGTATATGACCTTATTTAAGAGAAATAAGGCAATAAGTGCTGATAAGATTAGATTAGCAAGTTAAAAATTAAATGCTGAAATGAAGCGGCCTGTACGGAACTCATCAGTAACTGCTGTCGGCCTTTCTTCTACTTATATTGTGTCAACATGGCATAGTGCCACACAGCTAGCAGCTGCTATGTTTGAATCCTGGCCTGGTCGTCGCTTGTACCAAGACTGCACATTTTCCTCATGTCTGCATGGGTTTACAGTTATTTTCTTTCTCCTACATCCCCAAATTATGAAGGTTATGTTAAATGACATCTCTGAACTGGCTCAGTGTGACTATAAGTAGATGTGGGAGTATACCCGTCCGGATTTAGCTCCTGATGCTGGGATGTACTCCAGCTCCCTGCAGTGCTGACCTGGAATAGGTGACTTCATAAATGAATGAGTACAGTAATCCCTCGCTATATCGCGCTTCGCCTTTTGCAGCTTCACTCCATCGCGGATTTTATATGTAAGCATATTTAAATATATATCGCAGATTTTTCGCTGCTTCGCGGGTTTCTGCGGACAATGGGTCTTTTAATTTCTGGTACACGCTTCCTCAGTTGGTTTGCCCAGTTGATTTCATACAAGGGACGCTATTGGCAATTGGCTGAGAAGCTACCCAACTTACTTTCTCTCTCTCTCTCTTGCGCTGACGTAGGGGGTGTGAGCAGGGGGGCTGTTCGCACACCTAGACGATACGGACGCTTGTCTAAAAATGCTGAAAGATTATCTTCACGTTGCTACCTTCTGTGTGCAGCTGCTTCGTGAAGCAACATGCTGCACGGTGCTTCGCATACTTAAAAGCTCAAAGGGCACGTATTGATTTTTGACTTTGTTTTTCTCTGTCTGTCTCTCTCTCTCTCTCTCTCTCTCTCTCTCTCTCTCTCTCTCTCACCCTGCTCCTGACGGAGGGGGTGTGAGCTGCCGCCTTCAACAGCTTTGTACCAGTGGTGCTTCGCATACTTAAAAGCCAAACAGCCCTATTGATTTGTTTGCTTTCCTCTCTGTTTCCTTTGAAGAGGAAGATATGTTTGCATTCTTTTAATTGTGAGACAGAACTGTCATCTCTGTCTTGTCATGGAGCACAGTTTAAACTTTTGAAAAAGAGACAAATGTTTGTTTGCAGTGTTTGAATAACGTTCCTGTCTCTCTACAACCTCCTGTGTTTCTGCGCAAATCTGTGACCCAAGCATGACAATATAAAAATAACCATATAAACATATGGTTTCTACTTCGCGGATTTTCTTATTTCGCGGGTGGCTCTGGAACGCAACCCCCGCGATGGAGGAGGGATTACTGTAAATGAATGAATATCTTCAGTGTCACATCCAAAACTACAAGTCCCACAGCAGATAACACCACAGGAGGAGGAATAGGAGGAGGAGGAGGAGGAGGAGGTTTGGAGAATGCACCTCCTTTGCATTCAGGCACCAACTCCATGGAAATGTCTATATATTTCTGCAATGCTCCTTGCGGTGACAGCAATCACATCAACCACCTTCCATCTATTTCATTTTAGAAAATGGCTGTCTTGTATTTAATTTTCAATGTTTACTGTTGACCTCTATGCTAATACTTTCCCATGGGATGCCTTGCTTTGTTGGATTTACTGTACTCTCTCCATCTTCCCGCACGCATTAATTGTTCTGCTCGATTTATTTTGAACTATAATTGCTTTTAATGGCATTCACTATGTAATGCATCTACTCATCCATTATGGGATCAAGGAAGCCTGCGATGATCCTATTAGCCTCAGGTAACAAAGCAAACAACCCTGGGAAGTATGCCAGTCTGTCACAGGGCACATTCATCCACACCCCCACACTCATTCATACCAATTCACTCATAGTCATCACTTAACTTAACACACATGCCTTGAGATGTGGTAAGGAAACCCAAGTGCCAGGAGAGCCCATGAAGATATAGGAGAATAGGCAAACACCACATACACTGTAATCCAAAATTTGAACTTAAATTTGAACCCAGGACTCTGGAACTGTGGACACTGTATTGTAGAGTTTATAATGAAGCTAACTTTAACATTCATAAGCGGCCTAGTGATGGCATTTTGGTATGCTGAGAAAATCTGGATACATTAAAGAAAAACACGAGTGTCTTTTCTATTTGATCATTATTTGATTTTTTTTTTTGCTTTTTTTATGGATGACTTATTCATTTGTATTTATTGCAACAGATACATAATATGGGTAAGAAATTAAAAGAAAAAAAAAAAACAACCATTCGATTAGACTAGCATGCTCATCCAAAAGCTTTATTAAGTACAATGGAATTCTGGCTTTGGTGTAATACACTGTTGTAATTATTTTTGTCAATTTAGAAGATTAATTTAAGACTAGGAAATTAGATTAGCTTATCAGACATGTGTTGAGGTGTGAAGAGCAGAACTCCAAGAGGATTTGTTGTCCATGGGCTCTGCTGGGGGATTCAGGGTGAGGGCGGGGCTCATTGGCAATAGATAATGGACAAGCCTGCTCTGGAGATTACCTAAAAGCACTGTGGCCAATCACAGCAGGACCTGCGAGTATCCCATTTTAAAATCTCATGTAACATACAATCTGCTGAACAGATTGGATCATCCTGCCAGTAAACTGAGAGACAGAATGCAAAAGAAACAACACTGACAGAAAGAAGGGGTGTAATGTGATTTGCTTCGACTCAGCAGACCTAATCCCTGCTTCAGCAGATGAATCTGATTGCATCCAATAAGTTCATTGTATGGATCAAGTGCATGCTTTCTGTTGTTATTTTGTTTGGCCTCAGGTGGTTTCCGCTCCATGGTTCAGTTAGCAGTTTTGAATACTGTATGGCATCAGGGCTACTTCCTTGAAATTATGTGAAGTTGCACTGTTCAGAGGAAGGAAACTAAAGGAAATGAATTGGTACTTTTCTACCAGCAGCTGCTGTACCGAGACTTTCAATAAGTCCTCGGTTCTTCACCAAAGGACAGAACACTAGCAGGTGAAGCAATTTGTCTGGGGTCACGCACGCTAAGTCAAGGTCTGAAGAGAAATTTGTGTTAGAAGCAAAAAGAGGTTAAGTGACTTGATCGGGCTAGTCAAGCGAGTCAGTGGCCAAATCGCAAGCCTCTTAGTTTAAAATACTTTAACCACTGCAGCGATGAACAACAGGGCTACAAATCAACCCCTGAACTGAAGGGGCAGCAGCACTGGGAGTTCAAGCAAACTAATCTAAATTTCCCTATTCTTGCCTTAATCTGGACTTTTTCATATGCCATTTCAGTACATGCTCACCTGGTTTCTCATACTGATGCAGGATCAAATTTATATTTATTTTTGTATTTATACCATAATGGCTTAACAGTTCAAAGGCCTTCCTGAGCTTCCGCAACAGAGTCCTGCTAGCTTTACTTTTCTAGTTGAATAACATAAAACTGCAATACTGAATGTCTTTTTGCTCTCCATCAGTCTTTCCGACTTCCTACCAAACTACTAAGATGCCACTATCGGTTCATTTCGACTCCATATTGGCCCTGTATAGGAGTGTACATGAATGTGCCTTGCAGTAAACTGGCGATCAATCCACTACTGGTTCATTGTTTGCAGGTGATGCTGTCAGGACAGGCCCCAGTCCCCATCATCCCTTAATTCGATTATGCTCGACTGAAAATGGACGCGTTACGCCATTTGTATTACTGCTGCTTTACAGTTCCAGGGAAATGGGTTGTGGTTCATCCATCCAGAGGGAGTGCATGTGAAGCTCAAACAGACTGTGACTAGAAATGGAAATGAACCCAAGTTTCTACAGATTGCATCCTGCATCTGCAACATCCAATGTTTTTTGAAGATCTTTAGCAAAATACATTGTAAAAGCTGTTGTGAAAAACAACAAAGGATCTGGACCTGTGACTCTGGACTCTAGAGGTATAAGCAGCACTATGAAACACTGCGCGACTGTAATAGCTGTCAAGAAACATAATACATTATTAATTAAGTTAAGGCACTGTACTGGTCATCGAGACTGCTTTAATAATACTAGCTATGGTACATAAGATACTTGCATTCTGCTACTTGCATTCACTATTACAGGCAACTATCTTCCAAATAATGTAAAAATGTACAAATAAATATGTAATAAGCAACACTTAAGTTTTGTTAGTTTACAGTTAAATTAAAGATGTGCAAACCACATTAAGGGTTATAGAGGAGACCACATATTTTTGTCATGTTACCCAGCCCTAGCAATGGTGTTCTGTACAACTGATAAGAAACAGGTGGTCAGTTCAATTTGAAGAAAAAAAAAAAACTGGCATCATCACACTACAGGTGTGCCTATCACTTAAAAAATGGCATTATTACACTACAGAACAAGTGTGCCTACAGCAAGCCACTGTTAAGAACAAACCTGACTGATGTGGCCTTCAGTCTTTCTTCCTCGTTAAAACCCAAATATAAGTGTATCCAGAAGGTCACCTCCTTTACTAGAGAAAACTGTTTAGGATACAGTTTGATAACTGCACCTCCTTTATGAGAAAAAACTATTAATGAGATTTAAAACAATAAAAAAATCAACAAGTAGCACAACATAGGAAAACATATCAGAAATGTTTGTAACATGCAATAAAAACAAGTCCTTTTAAAAAAAAAAACACTCCTTAAATCCTACTTCTGCCTCCACGTTTTATCCTAAATGAGCTGCTTACATGGCCAATTATTACAAAAACCTACTTGATCACCGTGAACTTCTTTAGTTTAAAATAGTTATCAAGTAGTTTGAGATGTTGGTCAGCATGAAAGGTTCTATACACACTAAACATTAGCTAATGCTGGGCAGTGACATTGCAATTTAGATACCAAGTAGGCAGGCTTAGTTCCTCCTCACTTTGTGACCTGTAAAGTCAATTAATCTGACATCACTCCTATTATAAGAAACTACCTAAGCAATCGTAATTCGCCCTGATTCTGCAAGGTTTGAAGCTTTAGCTAAATATATAGCAACAACAATAATAAACTCTGCTCCGTTTGGGAAAGAAAGAAAGAAAGAAAGAAAGAAAGAAAGAAAGAAAGAAAGAAAGAAAGAAAGAAAGAAAGAAAGAAAGAAAGAAAGAAAGAAAGAAAGAAAGAAAGAAAGAAAGAAAGAAAGAAAGAAAGAAAGAAAGAAAGAATTTGTCAGGTGTTTCTTTTCACCATGCAAACTCGCAGCACCTAGGGAGTTTACAGGTTTATCACATGTATGTTTTGGGAGTGGGACAGACAAGGTGTGTGAATGTATAAGCTCAGCCAAACTGGCTCAATGGTAGGTGTCTATGTGTGGATGTTCAACTGGTTTTTTTTATAATAGACTATAAAGTGACAAACATGATCAGGATAATCTCTATATATACAAAATTCAACATATGTCTGTTAGTCTGCTTTTCACGAGAGAACTACTTAATGGATTTAGATCAGGTTTTTTTCTATAATTTGCTTGAACATTCTGGTTGATTATTCAATTTCTCTCATCGCGCTACGTATCATAGTTCACTTGCGGAGCCGGGCGTGGCCCTCCTCACTCACACGCCAGCCTCCATGCGAGTCGGTCTACCTCTTGTCACGTGTTGAAGTGTACCTTGCCTCCATTTTGCTAGCAATGCCTGTTTGTTCAGCAAATATTATCATCTACAGATTGTTAAGGAGTAACGTTTGACGTTTTTGAGAGAGAGATCAGAGCTCCACGTGTTTTAGAGGGTAGTTGCTGATTGCCAGAGATATCACGGCCACATGCTTTTCTCCCCACGCTGGGGATGCTTTCCCATCAGAGCTTAACACGATCAGATACAGTGCCAATGTTTGACGTTGGAGTGTAACTACCGTCCACTTGGCCAGAATTACATTTTTTTTTTTTAAATTGATTTTTAAAGTTTGTCCTGTTTCACTACCATGTGGACAGAGCAGCGGGGAACAGCAAGTATAGAATAAACAAGGGACCAAATTATGGCATCAACACTATGTGCCTCCCAATGTCATCACTGTATGGAGTTTCAACATTCCCTTGTTGTCCACTGTACATCAAAATTCACCAATGTGGTGAACAAGACAGCTCCCCCAAAGCCTCATGGCTTCTATCACTGAAAACCCACACCAGAGCCTAACTCTTATAAACAATAAAAGGTGGCAAAAACATTGCTTGTAACAAATAGTGTGTGGCAGCCATTATACACATCAATCAAATGTCAGCACACAGCTCTCTGGTAATTATCGCTTTAAAATGCAAACAGAAAATACCAAATATTTGACTGCATTAAACCAGGTTCCATTTTTTTGTAATTTACAAAATAAACAGTTTTTTTTTCGTCTGAATCAGAGACTTTTAAAGCACATACAGGCAGGCTCACATCTGGACTCTGTCTTACACAAACAGGAAAATCTAAATTAGCTTGAAAAGCGCAGCCTTTGATGCACCAGACCTCCTCCCCTTGCCTGCAAAATTTCTTTACTCGTTGCCTTTCAAGTCTCCTGTAAATTTGACGCTGTTTGTCCTCCTCAGCAGTAACAGGCCCATGTTTGCGTGTTTAACAGGACACAAGGAAAACAACCCGCTGTCATTGTGACGACAAATGGATCAGAGGAATGTGTTGCAGCTCCTTTCTGAGCAGAAATCTAGGGATTTATGTGTTTGTTTCATCTAGTAATTCACCTACTGTCCCGTAAAGTACATCCTAAAAAATCATTATAGCAATGCAATGCATTAATAGCTGGAATTACTGAGAAAAAAGCTGATCTGCGTCCATATATTATGGGTTGTGACATTTCATCAATGTATACTGGACCGCTAATGACCTACTTTAAAAATTACATATTTCTGAAATGCGCTATTGATCTGCAGCAGGGCTCTGCTCTGAGTAAAGCATACAAAAATATCTTTAAGTGGATTAAGTTCCCATGTATTTAGATGTTTACGCCATTTTATACATATGTTTTATGAAATATCGCATAGCAAATCCGCTTTGTTTGTCCAGAATCTGCCCGTGAAAATGTGCTATACCAAAAACAAACAAGTAAACCCTTTTTGATCATGAAGTTAGGCACCAAAAAACTAAAAACACAAGTGTCAGAGGTTATAAGCAACTAAAACATTGATCCTTTGTTAATGATGAGCACATTTTTTTTCTCCTTTGGTCTTTGCCGGCATCGACTTCACCCTGAGAAGGACATTTGCGCTGCTTTTTTTGAGAGCTGATGCTGATCTCAGGCGGCCTGACCCCGCTGGACCTGCATTGCCTCTTCTGTTTACCCAGTTATTAGGTGCAGCCTGCAAAAGTCACTCACAATTGCTGATCAGAGGCTAAAGCAGGCTGAAGGACACACCACTGAATGCCTGTGACTGTAACGACAGACCATCGCTGCAATCTCTTTGTCTACTGTGACAAGCCAGGTAATTAGGAGTGCACCGGCAGACAGATTCTACATCCCAGTATAACGTGAGTGGAGCTGGTTTCCTCAAGGGCTTGGCAGCCATTCAAAGGCAGGCAGGGAGCAGGACTAGATGGTTATGTTTAAATCAGAACAAATAGGGATTCACATTTTAAAGTAAGGATGCAGAGGCCCTGGGGGATTCTTAAATAGTATCCACGAGGGGTTCTGTGGAATACAAAACTAGAAATATGTTCTCAGTATAAACATTTTTTGTTTTGTTTTGAAGGTCAGGATCTATGAATTATTCATCAGCTGTTTACAGTGAAATTTGAAATAATAGAAACATAAAATTTACGAAGACTTCAAAGGGAAATTTTAAAACTTTCATACCTTAAAAAGTATCTATGGGCAATGGGAAACTATGGGTTTCAAATCGAAGTAAAACATTTTTCAGCATATTAAAGACTGCTCGTGTTAGCTTTACAATAACAGATATGATACAATAGCAAAACCGTATGCAAAATGGACAGAACTCCAGCTCATTCAGTAGCTTACCTTCATACAAAGGTGTGTACAGTACAACAGTACTGGCAACCAATGTGCAAAAAAGTGGGAGTTCTTACGTGTTTGGGACCCCATAATTTACCCTTTGGGCAGCATAGAAGCCTGAAAACCAAAATTGCTGGTCCGTAAAAATACATTTTGAAAGTATACTGGATTTGGGAGAGAGTATTTTCACATCCTGAGTGGGAAGGTTGCTGTTCACAGGCTGGGTGGGGCTAGACCCTCACAGTGACAGATGTCCATCCACTATTGCAGGGAAGTATATCCTTCAACAAGTCTGAAGAGGATTCAAGAAGGAAAGTGTAGACTTTCAGAGAAAATGTGTAAACAGGAGCCCCATTTAGCTGTTAATGCTTGTATTGGTCTTAGTGATGCTGAGGAGGGAACAGCAGAAGGTGACAGAGACTGCTGATGGTGTGGATTTTCTGATTCATAGATTATTATTGCTCTTGTTTGAAGGATTTTGATTATTGAACTGTGTTTTGGGACTTTTTCACTCTGGATTGTCCTTCAGGCAACTCTGTGTGCTTTTTTGTCCTTCAGAACTTTGTATTTTTGATTTTTTGAAAAGAAAACTTTTTCTTTTTATAAAGATTCTTTGATAGCTTATAGTATATTTACACTAGCCAAGGTTTATTTATTACCCTCCTCTGGTTGGACTTCTGTGATATTTAAGACATTTCACGGTTATTTTGGAGCTGCATCCCTTTAAGGCCTGTGAAGACTGAGTGGGGGTGGGTAACTGATGTTATCTATTATTTGAAATTGGACAACAATTAAATTCTCTCTTAGAGAAGCTGTACAAAACTTTTTCAAAACTTGGCAAGATCTAATCAATAATATTTTAGAATAAGCATTTAAATTGAAGAAGCGGGTTCTCTACCCTTTTTTATTCTATTTATTTGTTTTTCCTACTATTAAAGTTTTACTCTGTTGGCCTAGCTCTCTTTCTCATGGGTAGGGGTTTATTTGATTCGAACCTAGTTTTGTAAAACTTGACTTGCTTGTATGGAATGTTTTTTGATTTTAAATAAATTCAATAAAATGTTAAAAAAAAGGCAGACAGTGGGGAGTTAGCCTATCAAAGTGAGGCCCTTTTTAGGCAGGCCGAGGAGGCTGTTTGTTCCTGGCCAGTGAAGCCTTTTGGAGGCCATGCAGCTTTTCTGCAACTATGGAAGCACACATTTATGACAGTCTCTCTAAAGATCCTGGTTTGGATCAGCTTTTGCAGTCAGAGAAAGTGAACACAGATTACATTACTTCTGACCTGAAAAAGAGCAGTGTGAGGTGGAACTGGTAGCATGAAAGTACAGGCAGCCTAAGTACAAGGCAGGTGAGAGTACCCAGAGCCACATGAAAGGAGTTGTGGAAGACTTGACTGGGAGCAGTAGTTTTGGGAGGTGACCAAGGAAGGAAACAATGGTTTTGGCATTAGGAGGTTAAAAGGTATTATTTTACGGAGTTTGATGAGTTTCTTGAGTTTGTTTGTGAAAACTAATTTTAGGGGCAGTTTCACATAACGAAACTTGGCTTTTTTTGCTCACCACTATTTACAGATTGTGTATCCATTTATAACACATGTCTACTTATGATATACATATTCTAACTGATGGTATTCTTCACAGATAACTTACAGTTTATTCTATAGTACCAGCATTAGATTTCAGTGTACGTACAACAACACTGGATCACGAATGGGGCACCCTGACAAACACGGTGGAACTTGACACACTGGTGACAATGTATCCATCCATCCATCAATCCATCTTAAAATTGGGATTTTAAGAAAGCCTAGGAAAAAGGGCTGTAGGACAATCCTGGAGGACCTGGAATTTGACATTAGATTCACTGTCTAGTTGAATGTGTAAATTTTATTGGTACATTTTTAAAAGAAAAACTTGATGTTTTACCTGAACTTCAGTCCATCCAATTGCGATTATGAATCTGCAGTAACCCAGACCTCGTCGAACTTGATAGAAATTTCCATTATCACAAAAAGATATGAGCAACAATTGATGTCTTTAAATTTACAATATTAATGGCTGTAATTTCTTCTAAAGACACAACTACCAAATATTGGCTTAAATTCATATCTTTTATTTATAATTGATTGTGGAGAATCTTTATTTATATTTTCCCACTTGTTTAATTTTTGCGATGAACAACTGCAAAAACATCCCAAAATGCTAAACAGTCATTTTTGTAACAAAGAAAAATGTGAAAAATGCAAAAGATTTGCTTCCTTTAATCTGAGTGCCAAATAACAGTCTAGTGTGAAGTGCCATTAAATGTTTCACTACATGGCCCAGAAACTATTGATCCATCCTAAAAGCTTTAAACTATACATTTTCTGAACCCAACTTTTCCATCAATAGCTTTATTTAGCACAACCTTCTGGAATTTGATGTTCACCATATACCCATGGCAGATCTGCAACATTATTGAACCCATTTAATAATATTTAGCATTCAATCCTATGGCAAAACCATACCAGGTGAGATACAAATCCAAACAGGCATGGAAAGACTTCAGAATCTCCACACTAACAGTGACCAAGAGGAGATGTAAGACCAATTTCCTGGAACTATGAGGAAGCCCTGCACCATTTGTTCTTCTTAAAATGTTTTTTCATCATTATGATATGTTATGTTACATTGATACAAATCTAAAGTCACTGATGAATTGGAAATGTTAGTTAAACTAGAAAGGACAAAATATGTAGTGCAAAAAGTACTGTCTTGTCAAAACTCTTAATATATATTCTTGTGTGATACAAAGAATAATAATTTATAATAATTCTTTACATTTATATAACACTTTCCTCACTACTCAGAGCAATTTACACAGTGAGTGATGAGCCACTTCAAGCATCACTAATGTGTAGCACCCTCCTGGATGGCAGCCATTTTGCACCACACTTTAGCTGTTAGGTGGTGAATGGATGAGATATAGTTAGCCACTTAGAGATAGGGGATGATTAGGGGGCCTGAATGACTAGGCCATAGTGGACAGTTTAGCCAGGATATCGTAATTCACTCTGCTCTTTACAAAGGACGTCCAGGAATCCTTTATGAGCACAGGGAGTCAGGACCTCAATTTTACATGTCATGCGAAGGACCACACCATTTTTACAGCACAGTGTGCCCATCACTCCTCTGGGGCATTGGGATCCACATTCAGACCACAGGGTAGGCGCCCAGTACTGGCATCACCAACATCTTTTCCAGCATCAACCCAAGCTTTTCTTGGTTGGTCTCGTATCCAAGTACTGGCTGGGCCTGAACATGCTTAGCTTCAAGTGGATTACCTGTTCTGAAGAGCTACTGCTTTAAAATGTTTGTAGTTTTAGTAGATAGATAGATAGATAGATAGATAGATAGATAGATAGATAGATAGATAGATAGATAGATAGATAGATAGATAGATAGATAGATAGATAGATAGATAGATAGATAGATAGATAGATAGATAGATAGATAGATAGATAGATAGATAGATAGATAGATAGATAGATAGATAGATAGATAGATAGATAGATAGATACTTTATTAATCCCAATGGGAAATTCACATTCTTCAGCAGCAGCATACTGATACAATAAATAATATTAAATTAAAGAATGATAATAATACAGGTGAAAAAAACAGACAATAACTATGTATAATGTTAAATATTAACGTTTACCCCCCCTGGTGGAATTAAAGAGTCGCATAGTTTGGGGGAGGAACGATCTCCTCAATCTGTCTGTGGAGCAGGACAGTGACAGCAATCTGTCGCTGAAGCTGCTCTTCTGTCTGGAGATGACATTATTTAGTGGATGCAGTGGATTCTCCATAATTGATAGGAGCCTGCTGAGCGCCCTTCGCTCTGCCACAGATGTTAAACTGTCCAGCTCCATGCCAACAATAGAGCCTGCCTTCCTCACCAGTTTGTCCAGGCGTGAGGCGTCTTTCCTCTTAATGCTGCCTCCCCAGCACACCACTGCGTAGAAGAGGGCGCTCGCCACAACTGTTTGATAGAACATCTGCAGCATCTTATTGCAGATGTTGAAGGAAGCCAGAGGTTATATATTAGGTGATTAGGTGATATAAAAATTCTCCTCCACATTAGAACTGCTTTAATTAAGTTGTGCTCCTATGTTATGCTGTGTGACCACTGGTAAGTTAAAAGGACACAACTCCAAAAATGCAACCGGCTAATATGATAAGTCAAGCAAACCTTCATAGAACATGTCATATTGTGGCTTAAATGAGAGAGAGCTGTCCAGTGCCATATAAGCCGCTTGGTGGCATCAGATCTCATAGCCTGGCAGGTGCAGGTTCAGTACTTTAACAAACAGCGCAGACTTCCTCGCTATCATGTTTTATATCAGGCATGGCAGATGATCTTGTGCATGCTTATTGCCGCTTAGCACTGAAAGAAACCAAATATTATCTTGAGTCTGACACAAAAAAGTGCATCCTGTACCAAAGTCTATAGAGGGAACAAAACAAGATAATAGTAGCATGCTGGGAAAAGAAATAGGGGGTGGCAGGGGGGCAATCTTCAGAAATAAACCAACAGCAGTTTACTTTACAACTTTATTTCTCAAGATGACTCCGAGTCCAAATGTCATTTCCAATCGTATTTCTTTTCTCAGTGTGTATCCCATATTTCTTTTTCCCATAGCCTACATTAGCTCTCAATGGGTGGAAGAAAAACTACAGCTGGGATGGAAAAAAAGCATCAATTTAACAACATGAAGGAGGCATTATATGCTTTTTAGTGACAAACTGATTCAATCTGTGGTCTTGGGATTTTTGTATTGATTAATATATCATTTTTACTTTATTTTTTTTTCTCCCCAGATCCAATAGCAGGCTGTCACAATCACTAATACAGTACCTATAACATCAGAGATGACATTTAGATTAGTAACTGTTTGCAAGGCAACAAATTTGCTGACTTTGTGGAATTTCTTGATATTTTGATCTGTTTTATTAATAATTAATGGCTATTTACTGAACAAACCTAATTTTAAGTGACAGGGAGAAAGGGCCTTCACTGTTGCATCAGGCACAAGGCAGGATCCAGCCCTCAATGAGGCACCAGTCACAAACACACACACACACACACACACACACTTAGTCATACCACGCTGATTTAGAGATGATACCAACTCATCTAACACATAAATATCTTCACCTTACTGAGTGCCTTCCCGCAATTTCAGAAATCTACACCATAAAATGCTACCTTACAGATCAACCTAACTACAACCGGGAACAAACAGAGTAATTCATCCATCCTTCTGTACCTGCTCTTTCAAATTATGGGTCATGGAGGATTGAGCCTGTCCCACCACAATCAGGTATGAGGCAGGAGCTGAGACTAGATGGTCTACCAGATCCATGGTAGGCACATTTAAACACATGTTGGGTCAATCTAGAGACACTAGTCCACCAAATGTGCATGAAAATCAAACTGGCACATTTAAACACATGTTGGGTCAATCTAGAGACACTAGTCCACCAAATGTGCATGAAAATCAAACTATTAAAATAAAATGTTACGAAAACTGTTTTAAACAACCAACATACGGGGCGTTCCTTATTTTTTCTGCAATGGGCATCCATTTAATGCAGCCTTACGCTTTTGGGATAATCCACCAACTACTTGTTAGTAGATCGGACAGCATGCCTCGGGTCTAAGTCATGGAGCAGATGGCTTTATCTGTTATGGGGACTGAATTTTTAAGATATTTGCTGTTTAGCAATTTTATGATTCACTGGCTACAAGTAAACAGAAGCCATAGTGGGAGGTATAACCAAAGTCAGTCTTGTTTTAGTTAAAAGCATTCTAAGCCAAGTTTAGTCTTTTAATTACATTCCCAGAGACACCAGTAAATAGATCATCACTGTGGTGCATCAAGAGATAAGACAGATAAGTTTCGGAACATCAAATAAAGACACAACCAAATCTGAGCCATGATTCTCATATGGAGAAATGCACTTTAGTGGCTGCAATGACAGAGCTCAATCACTCAAAATGTTCAAACTCCTTAATTCAGTTTAGTCTCGACACTCTTTTTATATATACGTGACCAAGCAGGCATTGATGCAGTTTTTCCAGGCTGAGCTGTACAATATCTGTTTGAATCCAATGTTTAATTTATAACAGGCAATTCTGACTAATAAGTCACTGTAGTTTTTTATTCTAATTTTCTACATTGTGATACTGGCAATTAATAAACCCAAACAATGACCACCTTACACAACACCAGGAGAGCTAATGTATCTTTTGATTATCTAAGGAATAATGATAATGATCCCATGATTTACCATTACATTTGATCAGGAGTGACAGATTTAGAATGACATACTGGTTTGGTTTTCTAATTAAATGGTAGCCATAAAAGTGGAATGCAGTTGACTAGGGCTATAAATTTGCATTGTAAATGACATACTGTTCAGAGACGTATGAGCTATCCAGCATGACATACAGAGCATTAGTCTATTAATGAAAAGTCAGTTAATATTAATGCATACAATATGAGGTGTGGTGCACTTGTAAGCGCTCTTGAGCTGTTCTTGCTTTCTTACTGATGATGTGTTCATTTCAATTCTCCTTATGTCCAAGTGGGCTTCCTTTGAATCCTTAGGTTTTTTTTTTTTCAAAGGCATGGACATGAGTGTGAGTCTGTGCCAGATGGATGACCTCCAGACTGATTTATGTATTATGTTAAACAACCCTTGGAATCCAAAACACAGAAAAAAGGGTTTTCTCCTAATTTATTTGACTTGATGGTGGTCAGCTTAGCCTAGGCAACAATTCATTCAGAATATGGGGGGAGAGCAGGCCTTCTTGTTCCTCATTACATCAAGGCTTTTATACTCATTTTTCTGAATCTATAGACTGAGAAATCTCTGCTTTGTGTAATATTCATACACAGAATAATATCCTTTAAGTAATGGTGTACAGAAAAATGAACAGTTTTAAATTAACACTTAAAGTATATATAAGAAAATGTTGTTTCCATACACTATGTACACTTTTTGGCTTTACTTTAAGAGTATAGGGGTTAGTTGAATTTAACTGAGTGGGTTATACAAATTCTAACATTTTAATGCTCGCTATAGAAAAACTATAAGATCCATCCTTCATTTTCAATTCCCACTTTCTCCAATTCAAGGTTACAAAGACCAAAGCCCAGCTTGGCAGTGTGAGGCGTAAGGCAGAAACCAACCCTGGACAGGACACACTCACTCACAACTAGCTTATTTAAGGCTTTCCAACAAATCCAACACACACCTCTTTGACATATTAAAGGTAACCAGAGTACTTGGGAGAAAAACCCACACAGATACAGGAACAGCATGAAGACGCCACATAGACACTGATCAGATGAGGAACAATAACACAGATTCTTTGCACTGTTGCTGACCACAGAAATGATCAGTGAATACCAAAAGTTGATAATATATATTAGTATTTGGAAAAGAATGGAAAAACCAGAAGCAGAAAATTCTGTTTTTTGTTACTAAAAGCTAAAATTTGAAAGAGACAGAAGTGAATGGAAGACAGACAATGACCAAACAGTCTGAAAAGTTATTTGTAATGGACACCTCAGGCTGCAATATATGTCTTATCATACTGAGATTATATCTCAATATGAACTTAAGAGTCACATTCTCCAGCAGGTAAATGACCCACAGTATGAGAATAATAATAAAAACAACAGGCAAATAACTGAATAATCTAATATAGACTGCCTAAGGGTGCATTTCAGTTAATACATTTCACATTCTTCACTGTTTATCAAAGGACTTAATCAATGCCAATAGGGAAAAAAACATGTAACACTTGAGAGTGGGCACATTCAGTTAAATAACAGCATCGCATTGCAGAATGGAGTGTGTGGAATGGATTGTTTACACCGCCTCCAGAATTGCATTTATTTTTTTAATCTGTTGGACATTCTAGCTTTAATTTTCCATTAATGCCATATACAATCACCCCAGTGCTGCATTATTAACGGGAGAAAGGGGGCGTTCAGCAAGGAATAAAGTAAAACAAAACAAGTGGACAAAAAAAAAAAAAAAACTTACATTCTAAACCTCAGGTGATAAGACTCCAGGATGTGCCTCAGAGACCACGAAAAAAGAAAACACCAACCCACCCCCCCCAAACACCCGGAGTCCAGCAAAAGATAAGCATGATACCATCACCGACACACAAAAGAAAAGCATATTCAACATCCACTCTGGGCTTTCTCACGCTGTGGAGTTGTGAAGATAGAGACCGAAATACAGAGGTGAAAGAAAAAGAGAAAGAGAAAGAAAAAAGAGAGACAGACTAAGGCAGCCAGAGGACACTTCTGGTCTATACTAAATTGAATGTAACTGGAAACAGTGAACACTGCTGCAATAAGAGAGCCTTCAGACTGATTAATCATCCGTGATTATGCCAAGGTAAAGACTTGACCTGTAGCATCACCGAATATATTAATTCAGTACAGATCCTCATCAGGACAAGATAAAATCAGGGGGTTTTCACACTGACCTCCTTTCTAAATTCAAATTACGCTGAATGTGCCCTCCCCCTTCCAACCGTGCATAATTTTTTACAGCATGAATTATTCAAATCTTTTATGCATAAGTTCTTTATGTCCCCCAATATGAGTGAATATTGGGATTTAAAGCTATACTGGGGTCCCTGAAAATTACAAACTAACAACAGAACTTCCACGGTGAACAAAAAGCAGCTGAAGTACATAGGGACTAGATGTGATCACAGTTGATAATTTCAACTGAAAAAGATTGTGATGCAAAAAAAGTGATCAGCACTGTTGACGTTTTGTGACAATGCTTCTTAGCAGTTATTGGCACTGTCTGAGTGACATGTGCTTGTGGTGTTCCCTTAATCTATACTGCTCCCACTTTCCAAAGATATGGCAGCTCTAAATTTACCTAATGTGGAGTACATGAGTGTGCCCCGAGATATACTGGCATCCCTTATTTGGCTTCTTTCTACCATGATCCTATTCCTAGTAAAATACAGGAGGTAAAAGCTTCAGTCTGTCTTGGAATGCTGTCATACAAATCCTGACCTGTGTTTTATGAGATATTGAGATATTGTAGTTCCTCGAAGGATGAAAGAGTTGGAAATGCACTTTACAGTCCATGCCCAGAATTTCCCCTAAAGGTTCAATGATACTGTGCTTAGATTAGGTGATTGAGTAGGTCAGATAAGAATCATGAGTCCATCATAGTGTTCATGAAACCACTATAACATTAGTTGTGTATGTGGGTGTTAAAATTCTGGAATAGGAGATACCATAAGGGAGCACTGTTTGCAACACCGAGGGAAAATGTAAAATGGCGTCATATTCCTTGGCTGTTACACAACAATGCAGTGCAATCATCAGGATTAATGACTCCTATGAGATGACAGCATATTCCATTATGGGTCCCAAACCGGTAAGAGGCATTGTGGGTTGAAGACATCCTTTGATTTTCTTCTAATGTAAATCCACATCGATACAGAAAATAGGCAGTTTTACTTTTTCTGTTGTCCAGGGTCCAGACGTTCTGCCTTGTATGCAAGAAGTTTTCAAATGGCAGCCATACAACATACAGATTTTGTTGAGAGTGAGTCACAGGGGTCCTGATTTAAGCCTGTGAGGATTTGTGAGGCAACTAGCAATTATCCAGTAATGCATCCATCTAGCCTTATCAGAGAACTTGAACTTGCAAACCAAGCCAATGCAATTTGTCCATGTTTGGTATACGTTCTCATTATGTTTAAAATTATTCCCCCTTCAGACATTAGATAATTTTGCAGCTTTAGTAATCAGTGCATCTGCATTTGGGCACTGACTATTTTCCTTCTTTGGCAATCTGTTAGTTGCTTGGAAAACTTACATTTCAAAGTCCTAATTGTCAGACCTCTTCTATAGCTAATTAGCGGTCAACCTAAAATGACTCACCTTTGCTGGAGCATTTGTAATTGTGATTTTGTTACTTCAAAGTTAACTGTTCTTTTCATGTGGTGTTTCTGTTATTTTGTCCACCCTTGTATTTCCCAGGTCACTCGTAATGATATACTGTAAGTGAATTCAGCAAACAGACGCATGGAAGAAGCCAAATGACAGATTCATCTATCTAATTCATCAATTTAATTCAATCTCATTTTGCAAACCCCTATCATCTCTATCCTATTCAGTTCTAAAGAACAGTTTCTTCTTTTCATCTGCCCACAATCTGGAAATGTGTAGTTGAACAGAGATAAAAAATGGCACTAGCCTCCTAGCACCCAGCTATTTTCACAAGACCTAAATCATTTGTACTCTTGGGCTGAGCATGAGCACACTAAGATGCTCCATTCTTAATGTAACCTCCTTTTCAGATCAAAACAGAATTATTGATTCACACATCTGTATTCACATTATAGATAATTTAATGCAAAACCCACTGTGCACATTATAGCCTGGCACTCATGTTGCAATGAGATAAACACCCTGAGAGCTCTGTAGCTGACCATGTGGTCAGAATGGTAGTTTTCTACATTTGACATAAAAGCAAGCTAATGAATTCAACAACAATTCTTACACAGCACATTGGTATACGATACAGTTACTCGCACTATTGTTCCAATTAAAAAATGAGCCAAAACAATGTGTCTAGGCATTCAGATTATATACATATTTGTGGTATTCCAGATGGTTAGAAGAAGTGTTTCACAATAATTGTCTGTGTCTCCATCAAGTGGAAAAACCTGACCCAAAGTCTGAATAAGTGACCACAGCAATAACATTTCAAAACCAGCCTTGGGAATCTGACCAAACACAAACAACATTCCTCATGTTTCTGCTAAATTCTGTTCTGCCACCTTGCAAAAAAATTAGGAGTTCACAACCTATATCAGTACCCCAGTCACTCATTAGATTTCAAATCAGCTTCATTTCCCAAGATTCTGTGCCCTGATATGTCACCAAGATAATTCTAAATTTTATCTCATAAGTAGACTCCACATTTAGTTATGCTACCCTGGCCAGTCAATAACTTGAATGAAACCAAGTATCCTAAATTAGATTGAGATCTCAGACGGTTATACTTCGACGCTCATCATTTTATATCTAGAAAAGCAAACTTCTGCTTTTCTCTGATCAGACTCTAATTCAGTCTGACACAGGTGAGGCTCCAGTTTTAAGTTTAGTACAAGATTAATGATAATGAGTTCAACTGCTTTAATACATCCGCTGAACCACCATGGGGATTTTACATGAATCCTGCTCACCTATTTAGGAAAGCAAAAAATAAATAAATAAATATCAATTCCAGAATATCAGACAAATTCCAAACTTACACTTGCAGTGTATGTGTTTCTAAAAGCTGGAGAAGAAAAGCAAAAATAGAATGGATACTGTGATTTGAAGAAATTAAATGTTTTAGAGCAGACCTTCATGAAAGTGGCCTGATGTGACAAATACTGAGGCTGAGAGCATCATTTGTAAGGGCCTAAGCCTAGAAGACATTTAGACTGAGGTGTGCCCAAGCTGGCCCAGCAGCAAACATCTCTCTGCAAATTGGTACATTTTCAAAACCCCATCAGTAGTCATGCACAATTGAAAGTAAGACCATCTCAAAAACAAAAGTCTTATCAACAAGAGTAAACTAGGATGCCACTGTTTACCTCTGAAATATTACTTTAAAGGTTTTACTTTTCCTGTACAACTGATCAAAGATTCAGTGTTAAAGCACAATGTGTATCTTTGTCTGACCATGACTTGAAGGTTCATCCTAAAGAATGGCCTAGGATCATGAAAATATGTAAAATTTCTCACTTGGACTTGTCAGCATATAAAAATGCTTAATCAGTATCATACAATTTACATTAACACTTCTCAACATTTGGATGGATTCTACCCCACCAGGCCACATTTAGGTTAGTACTGTCTTATGATAACTCCACATTAAGACTGGGTATCTGCTCTCACACCCAGAGATCTCTTACAATGTCACCTTTCCATCTCACTGCGCATGTAATATTTCTCTTTTGTGTACAGTCTGACTCTATGAATTGGTCTGAGAACAAAAGGTTACACAAACAGAGCCCTACCTAAATTATATGGTTCCACTATACTGCATATGCTGGCCTTGCTCATTTTCCATGTCTATTTGTACTCCATGGTTTTATTTCACACTTGCATTCCCATTGTACACAACAGGAAGTCAAGTAAATGAAAAGTGCAACTCTAAAAAATCAAAGAAAATTATAAAACACAAAGTAGAGTGCACTTCCTCCTACACTGGGCACACATGGTGCTCCTTGGACCTTTATTCCAGGGCAGAATTTGTGTTCATCTAGCCTGTCTCTAAGGGAGGTCCTGCTTGGAATCACAATGTATCTTCTACAGCCCAATATCACTTTTGACTAAAGCTCCAACAATACAGATTCCATTGACATACTCTGCTAGAAATGGCTTAGTGCCGTATAAACAATGTAGTCATATAATCAAATGACCATAAGAGCTCAAACAGCAAAGGATTCATCTGAAAAGGTCTGTAAAAAACTCATCCAATCCCATCATCTTTACAGTATATGATCAAATATAAGCGCCTATTACCTAATTTGAGCAGCCACCTCACATCTACAGCAGCTCATAAAGGACAGTCTGCTCAGACTGAAAGATTTAAAATAGTGGAATGTATATATTGATGATGCCTACCTTAGTCACTGGGAAGTGTGTCCTTCTCAGTCAAGGCATTTCCATTTGAAAGAAGAGAAGGAGAGGCCCTCTAGTCAATCAACTGGAGTTTATTTCAAGATTAACAATTAACATTTGGAGTTAGAATTTTAAAGAACAAGTAGCCTATTTCACGGAAAAAAAAAATTAAAAACCTGTAAGGCTTCATCTCCCATCTGCTCACTGGGAGGAGGGATTTAACCCTTTCAGATTAGATATGCACTGATCCGGGACAACTGTCATTTCTATTTGCAAATACCCTGCTGTTGACTAGCAAATACTCATGTAATCCAACAATTCTCTGTATATGAAGCCTTTAAGCCTAAAATCCAGATCTGGGAGAGCTAACATGGAAGTAGGGGAAAATTCTTTCTTCCTGTACGGATACCTTTTGAAATAACAGCAAGTGTAGCATCCAAGGTCCTTAAATAATTCCACCTCAGGATTTGGGGTAAATTCACCGATCTGTGTCTAATTCAGTATAGACTGAACGTGAGTTTATACTATTCTAAAAGAAAAAATAAATGTGTGAAAAAGTAAGTACACCCTTTCTAATTAATTATATGATTTTAATATCTGGAGATAACTAATAAATTATCTAATAAGTGTAAAATGTGCATACATCTAAGCCTAGTTCAAAATAGCACCTCATAGATTTTTTCATGTTATTATTTATGGCAGAAATAAATAATTAATTCACGCATAATTTAAGGAATAAAATAAACAATGTATGCCTGCTCCCAAATGCCTTACCATGCCTCATTCTTACACTGTCTGTTAAGGTATTTCACCCAATTCTAACGCTTAAAGCTTCAATCATAAATGACCAGACTAATACAAAGACAAAATCCACCCACTTAGTTTTTCTTTTAGATTATATTCCTTAATTAGAGACAATCTTTGCATATTTCTTCATTAGTGATGGCTAACCTCCACAGAGCTGATGTGATGGATCATCCAGCACTGAGCCGAGGAGAGGACTGACATACCACACAATTCAAATGCAAATGAACACAAGATAGAGGCCTATTAAACCTGAATAATTTAATGTACTGTATTCAAATGGGTAGGGGGGCTTCAGTTTATGGTAAAGTCTGGGGAATGAAGGCCAAATTAAAACACTGTTTAACTGAGGAGAATGTCTTTCATAATGTTTTTAATATAACAATGACCTTGCACAAGAATACCAATATCTCTCTCTTCATTAATTGGTAGTCAGGCAATTTGCTTTTATTTCTCAAAGCACTGCTATATTTTTCTTGATGTTTTAAGAATCCTGTTCTCACTATGAATGGCATATTATAAAACAAATATTACCCAAATGATAAACTGGCGCCTTTCACATTAGATTGGGCTTTCAAATAGTCGAATTTCTCATCACCCACTCTTTACCTCAGAAGGCAAAGACGGAGTTCACTTTCAAGTTCCAAATATACTGTCACTTGTACAAAGAACAGTATTTGCATGAATGATCAATACACAAGTCTCTAGCACCATAATGTATGCAGCACCTACGACACCAGGTTGGACCTAAAGCCACAAAGTCAAAGGTTCAGCCTGGGAGCTTCAGTAAATAGCATTACCTACCTGACTTTCAAATTGGTAAATGTGTACAATGGCCATTCACTCGCAATTTGGAATCACTGCTTTGAAATTAAATATTCTTCCTTTGATCAATTCAAAGATTCCATAATGACAATGCAAACTAACAACTCCCAATTCCTTCTGAAGTGTTCAAAACAAAAAATAGTAGGAAGCTCAGCAGTTAGCTTTGCAGCTCCATGGCGCTGGGTTTAAATTTGATGTCCGGCGTAGTCTGTGCTTTTTTTCTCCCACATTCCAAAGCTATGCATGTATGGTTAACTAGTGGCACTAAATTGCCTCAATTTGTGTAATTGTGGAGTGCAAAGATCTGAGGCTCTGTCCAAGGATGGTTCGTACATTGTGGTCAGTGTTCTGTTTTGGACTAAGAAGGCTCAATAGAAGAATGCACAAATAAAAAGCAGAAATGTTTCATATGCATTCATTAAGATTAAGATTAATAAAAATGGTTGTGTTTAGAATCAAATAATGAGCTGAATGAAATCTACTTGCGTGCAAATGAGATGTTTTTCATGAGTTCTTCAGGTTTACAGCTACTCCTGAGAAATCCAATAAATGGTTAGAAGAGCACCTAACAAATGGGACATCATGAAGATAAAGCAACAAGTGTGAACTGCAAATATACAACGGAGAACGTTAATCAAAAAGACTTCCACAGTCTCTATATGAACATGTGTATGGGTATGTGATTCATAGGAAGATGGCAAAATGACAGCTCCTGTTAAAAAAAAAAAAACAAATTCTATTCCATTTACAGTTTTCCTGACTCTATGGTGAAGACGGATCGAGCAAAACATGAGTCTCTGGCCCACAAAAACAAAATGTATTATTCTAAACTCAATGTTTATGTGGATCCCAGATATGATATACTTCCTGTGATGGACTTGAATCCCAACCAGGCTTCCAACCTCCATTATCCAGACTCAGATAAAGCAGGCCTGAAGAATATTATACATAACCTTCTACTATAAATTATTCTATGTATACCGTCCCTACAGTGAAATATGGTGATAAGAGCATTGTTCTATGGGGAAGCTACTCTGCATCAGAGTCTGAAAGACGTGACAAAAGAAAGTCTATGCATACTGCAAAACCCTGAGAAATACAAGACAAAACCTACTTCAATACAGAGAAGTCCAGCAGTTTGGGACAAAAGTTTAACCTTCAGTAATGATGATCTTATGTTAAAGCCACAACTGAGTGGTTTAAAAACAAGAAAGTCAGTGTTCAAGAGTGCCCTACCCAAAGCCCGGTTTTCTATGGCAGAGTGGTACAATTTGTTAGTGGTCCAAGGCGGTACAGAATTTGAAAATATACACAGTCCTGCTCAGGTCTCTGGGTACAGATTTTGTGTGGCCCCGGGGCATTTAATATGCATTGTCGTGTGAAAGCAATCAGTTCAGCCAATTTCCTCATTGACATTCTGGATCATTATGCAATGTATCTATACCAATAATGGTAGGAAAGGAGCCAGAGTAGAGGAAGAAAGGTGAATCAAACAAGGCGGCATGAAAGGAGAAAAGAAAATCAAAAGAGAAGGTTAGTGGAGAAAAAGAGTAGAAAAGATCGTGGGTGGGAGTCTGTCTGGTGGACATAGAGGTTACCCTGCGGGGAATGAAGGCACTGCAGGTTTGTGTCACTCCTACAAAGTGTTCAGGGAGCAGAAGTAGCTGAAAGGACCTTCAAGGGTTGTCCTATGGATACAGAAGGATGGTGGTGGGATGACAAAGTCAGGCCTGGGCATCCCCAGGGGTGACCAAATAAGGTTGCTGGGACAAAAGGTGTTTTAATGTATGCCAGGGCCTCACCCTAGCTGTAGAGACTCAATGGGTGAGGAGGGTGAGGACAGGAGCCAGCAGGTGAGCAGGATGAAGATGGGAGGAATGAAGGGTACTGAGGTTCAGGGAATCCAATTTGAAATCTTTCATTTTATACTTGATTTTTTTATACTTCATTTTATTTTTTATTTATTGAGGACATATTTGTTTTTATTTGGTTATTTATTTTAATAAAGAATGCACTGTACTTTATTTATTTGGACACTGATTTGTGGAATAAACTGCACTATGCACTTATTAATGCACCAACCTTGCATGTTAATGTGTCATCATTGCCCTAGCCATCCCAGTCATGACTACTGATGTCCAGGTTCAAGGAGGTTATGCCAGCTGTGGGTAACTTGAGAATCACAGGCAGGAGTGAAGCACTACAGTTCAACCTGAGGAAGTACGACAGCTTTAGCAAACATGAGCAAAAGTTGCAATGTCAAGTACAGCTGAAGTGATACAAGTTCAAAGACAGGCTCATTGGATGGTCAATATTTCCAGAATTTGTTCAATTCTTTATTTTATTTGCAAATAATTAAAAAGCCTCTATAGAAATTTGTTTTCACTTTGGCATTAAATGGTTCATTATGTTAAAAGTAACAGCAAAAAAAAAAAAATACAAAAATTCCATAATAAAAAAACATGAAACATAAAAAGATTCAATACTTTTTTGCTGCTTGGTCTCTAAAAAATGGGTTGCGCTAGACATATAAAAAGGCAGAATTGACAGATCATCTTTTAAGTAAGTAAGTAAGAATCGATCCATGTACAGTTTTGTCTTTACCGTCACACTTAAATCATTCAAGACTACGGGATCTTAAGTAGATAGGATGAACCTGTTACTCACTTTGCAGTATTTATTCATGATAAGTAACTCCCTCTGCCAAGAGCCACAAGAAAGAAGAGTGAAATACTGAGGATGCCAAATATTATATGGGCTATAATTCAGTCAACTGCAACGTAATATGTGAAGAGCTTCTCAAATCGGTCAACTTAATTCATAGACTCTTATCACACACGTGCGCATGGGAGACAGCTACAGGGCTTCAGTAAGGGCAATTCCGAATCTGATCGGGATGTGGCAGAGTGCACCGACTCTTTTTCTCACTTTTACTGCAGACCATTCAGCCAAGTTCGACCTGGTCCTATTGGTGTCACTTCTGGGTCTGGACCTACAGAGGAAGGCCTTGCCGGCTCCGGTCCCCTTGATGTCACGTCCGGGCTCAAGCCTATGGCTGAAGACCTTTCCGATCCCGGCCCCTTTGACGTCACTTCCTGCCCTGACCTTTAAAAGCCTCCACCTTTTCCCTATTCCCTCAGTTTTGTTTTGGACTGAACAGCAATGCCATCATTTACTTGCAATTTACAGCCAGGAAACCAAATATACGGGTGGCTGCCCCAAACCTTGCTACGGCTCTTTGTGGAGTTTGTGACCCCCTCCTACAAAGCAATAGATTCAACAGTGCAGTGTGCAGTACAGTGAAGCAGCAGCTTAAGGGTCACATGGGTTTCAAAAAAGAGCTACAGAGGACAATGGTGACAATTAAAGGCAATTGCATTCAATAAAGTAACACTTTCCTTCAGGCGATAAGGAGGAATATTGGAAATAAACTGTCTACTGATATAGCAAAAAACATGTCATATTTAAAAAAAAAAAAAAAAAAAAAAAAAAAAAAAAAAATCGGGAGTGGTCTCCCCTAAACTTTCTCGTATAAACAGATATGGGGATAGATATTGAGGAGTAAACTGCAAGACAATGATTATACTTTTAGATTATGTACATTAAAGAACCATCAACAACAAATCAATCAAAATAATAATATATTTAACAATTATTATAAAAGTAAAGTTGAATAAATTGGAACTGCCGCTGCGTGAATAAAACAGTACCACTTCTGGTTAGTGGAAAAAGCTCAAAAGTTGATAGAAATCTACGTTTTGTACCTAATACTTGTATGCATAATTTGGTTGATCTAACTGAAATCGTACTCAAATTATCATGTTTACATACACACACACACACAGACAGACACATAGACATAATTCCAAAAATGGTATTTTCGGACTCCGGGAGGTCTAAAACATTGAGATTCATCAAAATCTCAAAATCCAATTTTTGGACAATTACAATACTTTCCCTATACTTCATATACGAGAAAGTAAAAATGGACTAAACACCACCGGTGCATGCATATCTTGGTCCTGGGTGTAAGACCACATTATGGACCTCATCCTAAGTGGCCATGCTAATGCATATTTAGGCAAGAATAGGGGTGGGATGTATGCATGTAGAGATCTATATGTTTCCAGCAGAACGGGGATGGATTTGGGCAGCAATGAAGGCATTTAGTAGCATTCAAAAGAGTGTGTTAGGGCATTTCTGACTCATTTTCTGGACATAGGTACTCTTGGTGTACTGGTTGCAGCATTTGGGACATTTTTGTGCCTGCAACTGCACCACACTGTCCCGAATGAATCTGTATGAAAATACAGACAGTGGTTGGTTCTCTCTTCTCATTTATTTTCTTAGGTAGTCTAGAGAAGAAGCCTTCACCTTTAAATCTTGACAGTAGTTGGGTGTTCAATACGCACAGTTTGAGTAACCATTGTAAGAAAAAGTCAGGGTTCTTTATAAAGCCTAAGAAAGAAAACATCGGTCAAGAATATAAAGTTTACAAGTAAAGTATGAATGTCTATGGATAGAAAACAATCAAATTAATTCAATGAAAGTAAGAAAGGTGCATGTGCTCTGGAGGGAGATATAGGGAGCTGTGTAATTTAGTCCAGAAAGAACTGAACATGTCAGCCTTTGTGCTTTTATGCTTCCTCTATTCCCTCTAGTGTCCTGCTCTTAGTTTTTAATGCAGGGACAGATGTTATCCTGTGCTTTTGCACCATGTACTCTGGTCCTGCATCATACACTTCCTATATGAATGCATTTTGTTTCATTTCAACATTCATTTTATAAGATACTACTGCTTAGGGCACTGCATGCCTTTAAACATGATGAGAAATAAAGACTTCATTTAGCAAAGAGCTCACTGATAAAAAAAATTCACTCGTATACTGTACACCTACATGTGCTGCACATGTATTGAACTGTGCCAATTAAACACTCTGATGATCACAATCACACCTGCAGCTTCACATTATCCATTTTTTTTCTTTCAGGCTCTGACGTACAGCTTATTCCACTTACATAACCAAATATGAAAGCAACATGTCTTTTAAGGCTGAATTTGAAGTGATTTTAATAATCAGCTTCTTGGAGCTCCCCGGTGTGCAGATCACCATGGACTCTGCACTTGTCAGGTGTGATGGAACCCAAGGTTACTCCTAGGAAACTGATACCAAACTGGCTGAGCCTGGCCCAAAACAGGAAAGAAGTGGCCATTGACATCATGATCCAAAGGCAAAAGTCCGCAACAAATATACAGTCACAGATGAAGGTCACAGTAAATCTCTTGAGTTGGCATGCCATTAAATGTGCTGAATGGGAACAACGCCAGCTACACATTAAAAACTGGGATAAAAACAGGAAATATGTGCCTTTTGGCTTTAGAATTTTTGTGGCAGCTGGCAACTAAATATTACACAGTGGATTTGTCTTAGTTGGAAGATTGTATTTTGTGCAAGCATTTCTTTCTGATCATCATTATTAGTTAATTACAAAAAACAGAAGGTGGGGGAATGATGCACACTTGCTAATATAATGAAATACTGTACTGATAAATAGTTATAAATCCATCTGGTTTTTAATGTCACACATAAGGATTGTTTAGGTGTCTTTTGTATTCTTCCTACATATATTACTATTTAAAAGGAAAGTATTGTGACGGGTTCAATATTTTAACTTCAAGTTTTCAACACATTTACATTTTAGGCATTCCTGAACATAAAGTTAACTACTTTTGGAGTAATTTCTATATGTCTGTCAGGATTTGAGACAGTGAACATATTAATACATAAAAATTAATCACTCAGTTGAAATGAAACTAAACTGGTATTAGCATTTTAAAATGCTAGAAGCATGTTGATTTTGCTCTGCCATAATAGCTATATATTACAGTATATATATAAAATCTCATCAGCATATATATTAGGGAAAATATTGTAGAAGGATCCTATTTTCCAAAACTCATTTTTATTTATGCAAACCATTGTTCCAAACCTGGAAGTGTTCTTACAGATGGAACAAAGGCAGATTAACTGATTTGCTCAGGGTCACACACTGAAGGTGAGAATTCAACTCAAAAACTTAACATTAAGAGCCCAGCCCCTTAGCCATTGCAAAATACTGCTTAAAAATAAAATACTGAACTTTATCACTGTAACACATTACAAAAAGGAATTATTCATATCGTTGTGTGAAGAATACACAGTATGTCTATTTGTGTGCACACACCGCATGGTGCTTTGTGTTTAGTTTTAACTAGAATGCACTTGTGTGACCCGAGTCACTCCAGTGGGATGCGCACCATATAAAAATAGAATGCACTGAATTGAATACAAATACTACATCTACAGCATATTACATAAAAGGAAATAATTGAATAAAAAAAATTGCTTTTGATCATAACTCCTTATGGTTTTGCTGGGGTGCTGGATCTTGCAAGTTTTAAATTCACAGTCTAAGCAAACTATTTGAATCAGCTTCTCGTGCAGAACCTTGATTGGATTTTCCCTTTGAACTAGAATTTCTGCAGCTACATTAGATGAGACTTGCTTTTTATATCACTCTGGGGAAGAGATGATTATTTAAAATGTGAACTAAAGAAAATCTAAAATGGACTTTTGTTGCTGTAGTGATTGGATGAGCTTGGGAATCTGTTTTTCTTTGTAATGCCAGCATTGTGTGCAGTAAATTGGGGTATGCAGGGTTGCACAATTTTTGGGTTGGCAAGGTTACGTCATTATGTGTCATATTTCTCTGTTTTGGAATAATCATCTTCCATTGTTGGGCATGTGTTTCATTTAACCTTCCACAATATGGATAGATAGATAGATAGATAGATAGATAGATAGATAGATAGATAGATAGATAGATAGATAGATAGATAGATAGATAGATAGATAGATAGATAGATAGATAGATAGATAGATATGAATTATTAGAATTAGCAATAGTTAAATTAGAGGCTGTATTATATATGATAGCAGTAGAGGGGTAAGTGATGAGTTTCACTTGAATGACTGCTTAACAAAGCACATTTAAGAGATATAATCATAAGAAGAAAATAAGAATGCTAGTACAATGCAGAGCATCAGAAGATAACATGTAGGATTAAGGGTAATGCTGGACAACATACGGTAAATCACTCAGCAACCTTAAGGCTAAGAGTACAGAAAAACAATGAACAGCAAGAATGAGAGTATCAAGGTTGTGATACCATTGCTTCAACTTGTCCCACTCAAATGTGGAGTCATCTATTTGTGAAAAGAGTGTTGCTCTTCACTTACCATAATTTATGAGCCAAATGATTACATCCAAATGATGGATAACACACTTCAACCAAGCCTTAAAATTAAACATCTCTCCAAACTGAAAACCAAAGTACATTGTCTGAAGCAAACAAACACAGGTTTTGAGGAGACTTCAGAGACTGCAGGGTACAGATGAGTAATAAAGGAAAAGACGTAAGCCATATGACTATTGTAGAGATACTTTGGGAGAAAAACAATGCAGAAGTGTATTTTGGGAGTTGGAATTTACAACATTTCAATTGCAGAAATTAAGTCAAAGTTCGTAGGTTGTGCCAGTTGAGTTGATGAGTTTGGATGGAGACAGGACAATGGCAGCTGCATGTAGAGATTGTAGTAACACTTCATACAAAAGAACACTGAAAATATCACTGTAGTCATCCAAATTGAGATATGAGATGAAGGTATTAAAAGAGAAACAGATGGCATTTAACCTTGGCAAGTTACAGATAATGTCCCACTTAGTAGATTTCAGATAAAAAATATGCATAAACAGCATGAATCAGGACTTTCTTGGCCACGTAGCTCTATCCATATTACTTTGAATCTATCCAAAATTACCATCTTTGCTAAACCAATGTAAAGAAAATGCGAACACAAACAGCTGAGTGGCTAACTATTTAATGTGCCTGCCATTCTCACTGGGGTGCTTAAAAAGGGTGGGAACACCACAGATGCCAGTAAGTCAGTTTCACAAGCCTACCCATCTAATGAAATAACATTTTATTCTATTAAACGTGTGTCTTGTGTGTTAAAAAGTTATATCTCTGTCACATAGAATTTATTAATATTTTGCCTGTTGCCTCTTTTGTCAACATGTGCAAGCAGGAGAGAAACCGTCAATACTGTGTGTGTCCCTTATTCAAGACAGAGGTGTTGATTGGCAGTGGCACCCATTAAGGTGGGCCTTCTAGGATTTCATTCTTGTGTCTGAGCTCTAAAACTAATTAACTTAAACAGCATACCTTTTGAAAAGGAAGAGAGAGAGAAGAAATGAGAAAAGGAAGAAGAAAAGACAAATGAGTGAGTGAAACAGCCAAAGGTGAGTCTGGGACTTCAAACAGATCATTAGGTGAAGGATGAAAGTTTCACTGTCTGATTTCTGGCTGCATCAAATCATTGAGCAATACTGGCCTCAGTGGCATTTCTAGTATACTTATTTCAGAGCCAAACAGAAAGATCATATTCAGCTCCCTGGGTGAGCTCATTTCGGTTTTCATTTTATGGCACAGCACAGACTGAAAAAACAACATTTCCACATCAGAATAACAGTTCCCTACCATCACTGGTTCATCAACTCATCAAGACTTTGCAATAGAACTGTTAAAGCCTGGAGATTGTTGTGCAAGTTTGAGGGCTCTGGGCATTTTCACTGTGTGCACTGCTGTGGTTGATTGTCATGTTTATGAACAGCTCTAGTTGAAGATCATAGTCATTCTTACACATTTTATATTATATAGCTTCTATTTTTTTTATTTTAAAATTGTCATTGCCATTTTTGCATGATTCAAATGACTGTTTCAAAGGGGGGTGTACAACATGGTGTACTGTGGGGTTGGCATCAATCTGTTCCTTGACTTTACTGCCATTTTTTACTAGTTGATGCCTACCCAATTTCTCCATCCAGGCTCAGTTCATTACAAAGTCACTTGTAACATATAATCTCTCTTAGTACATGTAAGATATGATAACACAGATGGCTCGACAAATATTACTGCTAAGCAAAGTGCGATATAGGTTTCAAGAAAATATGACGGACTAAACTACTGGTCTTGGCCCAAGCATATACAGTAAATGTATTTAAAGGCATCATAGTGACATAATGTATCTCTCTTTCTAAACCCTGGACAGTCTGAAACAAAATCACAAGTCAGTGTTAGAAACCTAGAATCTTGGCCTACACTCACTGCAACACCGGCTCTATGAGCAAAACAACTTTCACCCCCTGATCTAAATTTACCATACGATGGCTACCATGAATATTACATCCTTTCTTCATTTTTTATGAGATTTTCCATCAAAACACAGGCCAGCTGTCACAAATTTCAGGTCTACTATCTAAGTGCACCTAAAAATCTTCGTTTCATTTCTTTTTTATTTATTTTTAAGGAAGAGTTGTTTAGATGTTTTAAATTCTTTTATCTAATGGATGTCTTTAAATATAACATGCACTGAAAAGCAAATTAAGCCCTTGAAATGGTAGATCTATCCCTAAGAATTCTCTCCATCCAGAAGACATTCTTATTTTGATCTACTACCGCTGCTGTTCTCCGTGTTTTATTCACCTGTCGCCTCATACCACCCGAGGTCTGTGTTCAATAACTAGTCTTGACTCTGCCTCTGTGTCTTTAAGGGTTCTTCTCAAAGGAACTAAAATTGTTTCCTCACATTACAAAGATATGCAGATTTCATTAACTGATGATGCTAAACTAGCCCTGTATGGGAAAATAGGTGGCATCCTATCTTTTTGCTAGCCCAGCCTGGAATGAAATGGATGCACAGATGTTCTATAATACTAACAGTTTCACTCAAAATGACTCACAACGTCTAAAGTGAAGCCCAGAGACACTAAGTGACTTACTCGAGCTTAATCAGTGTAGCAATGAGCGTGCAAACTTATGGCTGAAATTCAAAAAACAACACCATACCACACTGCCTTCCTAATTCAGATTGAAAAAATGAACTTGAAGAAAGGGATAGGGACAGGGTGCATGATTCAAGTAGTTATTTTCAAGTGACAGGTTCACATTTCTTCCAGATCACTGTGTATATCAGTTTTTCAGCCTGCACAATATCAATCAGTCCACTCCAAAGGTAAGCCTTCTGTTCCTTGATAGGTGAAAAATCCTACTGCTTTCTTAAATTCTAGTATAAAAATTACTTTTGCTCCACCGGGTCCTTGTGTTAACAGGATTAAGGACGATGGTCCCGATCCCCTTGAAATTAATGGATCCCCCCCCATACTCCAAACCTTCATCAAAAAGACATTTTCTATAATACGCTAAGGCTCTGCCATTGTCCTGCTTTTTTCATTTTCACCCTTCCTAATTTTATGTAAAGCCTCTCTCACATTAAAATAATATTAATAACTTTTATTACAAATTTCACATTCATATGTAGCAAGCATAATTATTTGTACCCCAGTTATGGTAGCACTTGTGCATGACATGCATGTCAAGAGATAAGATACCACTAGCCCTCAGTGCCAAACACTCAAAAGCAGGATCTGCTGCCTGTGTAAACCTAGTTGTTCTCAGCTTAAAGTTCTAAAATTGGCAATGTCGATTAATGGTGCATTAAAAGTCGATAAACATTAGTGGATTTACCAGAATGCAGATTAAATGGATGAAAAGCAGCTGCTGCACGTGACCATCTCTGTCATGTCTGTCATTTATAGATGCCAATTGACAAGCAGCAGGTCACTCACTTACCCAGCTTGGCGGCAGCATGCAAACTCACAGATTTGCGGAAGCACATTGAATGCCATAATGTGGCTTCACCCAGCACCTAAAAATAGGCCTGCCACTTATTTATGCTATTAGCAGCAGAAAGAAGCAAATAATTTGTAAGAGGCGGCATCAATAAGAGGTTTTATCAAGTACGTTATTTATTTTTAGCTGTTGGTTAATTTTTATGCTCAATATCGGCTTAAGAAACACGTCAAAAAAGGTTAATGGCTTTCAGGTATTAGGAGACTTGTGTGAGCAAGACAGAGACCCCCCTAGGGATCAGATCACCTTGGACACTGTGGTCAGCACATTACCACATGAGAAAAAGGAGAGTTGTGTTGACACAGTGCTAACACATCATGTATATCTTTGAATAAGTGTACCCCTGCAAATAAATAGTAAATTGCCCTGTTTCTTTGTAATTTGTCACATATTGAATGTCCCTGTGCTATATTTTATCTTCTTACATTTCATTGTACTCTCTTTTCATGTTGGATAACGCTATGCGATGGTAAGCACTGTGAAGGGCACTTTATAAAATGAGGATTGACTAATTTATTACCATCAGCTACCTTGGGACGGATCTTTACAAAGTGCTACAAGCCGGAGTTGAGGAGTGTTCAATTCTTCAGTCTTAACTCAGCCTTTATAATACACACAGTAGTGCATTTTATAGGGAGTCCTATCACAAAACACAAACTAACAATACATCAGTAGACCACAAATTTAAGGGTGTACCCATACCAGTAATTTGTTCCGTGCCCAAGCGCGTTTGTCTACATGTAACCCCCCAAAAGGCTAGTTTGTTTGACTAGAGTGATTGCTCTGTGCAAGACCAACCATATCATGGCCTGGCCCACTTGGAAGAGGTGGCCCCAGGCACAGTTCAGCAGGATTCAGGAAGAGGGTGATCACTAAATATGCCCGAGCACAGAACACTGGGATGACATCAATGATGCAACGTCTTTTCTTTCGATATGATTTGAGTTAAAAACAGGTTTTTATTCTCACCTTACAGATGAATGTGATTTGTAGTTGGAAAGTAAAGCTGAAAAATCCTCCCTTAACATCATTTGTCTCCATAAAAATTTTCTCATATGTGCAACATGATTAACAGCATGGTGCAGACTCAATAAATTTCTAACAGGGTAGAGTGTTATCCTGCCCCACAAAACTCAACAAAGAAAATCCAAAATAAGGAATATCATTTTGACATGTGCGCTACCACTCCGTGTTTGGATCTTGTTTTGGCTTTACACAAAGTCACATGGTGATGATGAAAGCGTGCTCAGGCCTAGAATGTTAAAGTGCAGTGTCACTACAGGCCATTATGGGGACAATTGTGTTCGGGCACGGTATGGAATAGACGTACCTAGTGTGAGTACACCCAGATCCTTTTGTAGGAGATGCAGCCTTCTGACCACTTGTTAAAAATTTCCTCACTGGCCATTTTTCACCTTTTCACAGGCAGCTTAATATCCCATGCCAGCAATTTTTACGGTTTTACATCTGGCTGCTTTTTATTATTGTACCACTATGGGAAACCATTTGTGATATTTTTACTGCTTGTCACATTTAGCATCTCTTCTTTTTTTCTCATGGGTTACTTTTAACATCATTTTTTGTGGACAATGTTTTATTATCCTACTGACCATTGTTATAAGTTTTCATATGAGATTTTTTTTTTTTGGTTTGAAAAGTTGCTTGCAGAATGATGGTTTTTCAGTAGAGGTTATAAAGATACATTCTGGAAGTGTAATTTCATTTATAAACTGACTAGACGCTGTGTAAAAATATACAAATCTCACAATACTGTACCTCGATTTTATAATGAAATACATTTTTCAGATGTCTTTGCCCATTATTGCAATAATTAATAAGGAAACCATGATATTTCCTAGACATGTGCGACTATAACTCGGATTATTGTCACTTAGGCTTCACCTCTCAACTCACTATTTCATTCTGTTTTCTTAGCAAGATCTGGCTGCACGTTACAAAGAAAACCTCCACTGCAAAAAAATTAAAGGTTGTGGCACATGCAAAATGTGAGGGGTGGCAGCAAATGAGTGTGTACGGAACAGGTAGGTAAACATAGATGATGAAAGAAGAATGCTGGGTAGTGCGAACAGCTGTTCATCACTCCTCAATGGAAGCTTGAAGTCACAGTGGCATTCAGAAACTGGGAGAGTTAATTTAGGGTTAGGATTAGGATTTTATACTAAATATGAGTTGCTGTGTATGTTACTACATTGAGAATCCATCCATCCATCCATTATCCAACCCACTATATCCTAACTACAGGGTCATGGGGGTCTGCTGGAGCCAATCCCAGCCAACACAGGGCGCAAGGCAGGAAACAAACCCCGGGCAGGGCACCAGCTCACCGCAGGGCACACACACACACACACACACACACACACACACAAAGCACACACTAGAGACAATTTCAAAATGCCAATGCACCTGACCTGCATGTCTTTGGACTGTGGGAGGAAACCAGAGCACCCAGAGGAAACCCACAGGGAGAACATGCAAATTCCACGCAGGGAGTACCCAGGAAGCGAACCCAGGTCTCCTAACTGCGAGGCAGCAGCGCTACCACTGCGCCACTGTGCTGCCTTACATTGAGAATCTTAATGCATTATTTAGCTTTTTTGGCAAATTTCTTTGCATTTTCTAACTGCAACAACAGCAGTGGGACAGGAGCCAACTTCAGAAGTGGTGCTTTTTGTGTTGACAGTATGCTGTGGAAAAAAAATCAATTTTATACACACAATCCCCTCATATATTGTGGCACATATACTGGCACAGGCTCGGGCTCTATCCAATTGTGTTTACATTCCTCTGAACAATCAGAATAAACTCAAAAAAAGGCATGATTCTATTTTTCTGACACTGTGAAGGAGCTGAAGCAGAAGCATCTATGGATGGAATGCTATCAGATGTGCTCTGCTCCCTTGCTCTACACCAGAGTCATGAGGCATTTGAGAGGAAAACCCAAGTGATCATGCTAGCAAGGGACAGTGCCCAGGCTAGTAAGTGAACTCAAGTACTGCTGGAGTTATTAGGCTGTAGGGCTAACCACTGTGCTACCATGCTTCACTATAGGGGTGTAACAATATTGAAAATGTTAATGTTTTGTTCGGTCTAAGGTCTTTGAGATGATACACCCTTTAAATCAAATGCATGTGTGAAGTAAATCTAACATACGCTTGTCAGATTGTCTTTTTAGAAACCTCTTTTTTTTTTTTAACATTAACAATAGAATGACATGCTATATTACAATCAGTTGATTCAAAAATATTACTGAGTTATTAAATCTGTTAATATTTCAGATATATTAATTACAAACTACCCTTCTTCACTAAATAATGCTAAGCCTTGTCCAGAGCATACTCATCATGCCACCATTGAAAGGATTAAATTTAAGGGGACATAGGAAGGGGTGAAGTCTCAAACTGAAGACAACAGGACTGTTCCTTCACAGTGCCAATGAAACTCACCCATAAGAAGACCATTAACAACTGTCCAGCCTCCACTTGATGATCTGTTTTTAAAAAGAAACTTGACCGACATTTTTAACAATTTAGGTGGATAGAGGCACACAACAGAGTAATATGGAGACTCAGCTTCTACTACACATATTTTTATTTGTCAATTTCAGGTTCTTACATATAATATGCACTAGCACGTCACGCTTTCCCATCTGAGGGTGTGACCTGCCTAGGATAGGCACTGTCTTCCTGGGATGTTGTGCGGAAAATGGATGGATGGATGGCTATGCATGTGTAAGTGTGATAATGAAAGAGTGGGTCCTGTGATGTGCTAGCATCCCATTCAGCTTGTGTCAAGCTACCCAGGCAGGTTATAACTTTAATGCAAAAACTGGGTACAAAAACATGAGATATTTATAGTGATTTATAAACTCAACGGACCATCAGCTTCAACCAGCTAATCCCCTGCTTCTGACTAGCACAGCATGAGAAAACATTCATTTGAAGGCTTAATCAAAGCCACCATTTCAGTCTGATAAAGCATGTGTACTGTGGGAAGTCGGCGGCTGCTGATATTAGTGACATTTTTCGTTTTTTTTTTCCCCCTCATCAAAGCTCTGTCCCCTGTCCCTGAAAACCACTCTTCCTCTACCCCACCCCACCGCCCCCCTCCTGATAAACAGTGTCCATGGTGTTATGCAACTGCCTAAAGAAGACAACAAGCAGGCAGGTCAGCCAAGAGTTCACTCAATGACACTGAGGATGATCGCTTGGCATTATTTCAACTTAAGCTTCTCTAATTGCAATGGATTTGCATAAACGCTTAACGCTTGCATGCAAAATCACATGAGAGTGTTCCTTAATGAAGGAAGCCCGCACCTGTTCAAACCAGAGTGCCTGCTGGGAGCTGTAACCAAGGCCAGGTCAGTCTGAACAAACATGCCGTCTTCATCATCCATATGATTAATTAATATTCACTCACCATTAGAAATTATAATGCACAGAGGTGAGATCCGAGAGCCGGAAGGGACAAATCTCCTGGCAGAGCAGCCAAAAAAACTGACTCTTAAGATGCTGCTGTCACACTTGGCATTTACTCGAGCACCTCCTTCCAATTACTCACCCAACCTGACCTTTTACAACATCAGAGATCAGATCAGCGTAGATCTTGGAGGTAGAACTAAAAAAAAATATATATGGCAGACTGTATAAAAATATAAGGAAGACCACATAAAGCCATTCATTAGTGCTGGCTACAAATCTAAGCATTGTGTCTCAGTGTGTATGTCTGTTAGTGAAGTTGCAAAAAACAAGAGGCCCTCTGCTGGACATCCAGCAGAAAGCACTTCTCGGCTAATAATTGCCTCCTTCATTGGAAAATTTGCAGATGATGCAAGAAACCTTAAAGAATGGAAAAGATTTCTTTTAAAAAATCTAATTCCTGATGTTTGCAGGAATTCATAAAACAGTGAAATGCTGGCTCATTCAGCACTATCTCCGAGCATATATTGAATAAAGAGAATTGCATTAGTCTCATGCAGATTTTGTTCTCATTCTTCACTCTACTTCATTCCATCTTTCATTCTTTCACATACCTCCTCCTTCTTTTCTGCACATCCCACTTTTTCCAATTCTCAGCACCCTTCATCAATTTTAACTCCAGACCTCTGTGCACACTACTTACTTTTGACTTATTCTTTTCACTAATGCTCATTCCAGCAGTATGTAAGTTGATTCTCACCTTACAGAAATTCTATCCCAATCTGATTCCACATTGGGATGATTTTGAGGATGTACTTGTGGAGACTTCAATCAAAGACTCCAGTTTCCACCCACAGTTTTAGAATAATTAGCAATTCAGTAGCGACTGAAAAAAGTGAATCTGGTATGCACTCCACATTTGACTTCTGATTCGTGACTGCTGTAATGGATGAAGAGCAAGGTTTAAAAAAATGGAAGGATTTAAGGATGAGTCAGTTCCCCTCCTCCTCTCTCTATACTTCTCGCGGTTAGCCAAGGCCTGTATTACAATTACGGTTATCCCCCTCCTACTGCAATACAGCTCTCTATTTCAGTTTATTATCTGCCAAACTCAAGACTCTTATATTCAGTTATATCCCTTTACTCTTCCTTCTATCCATGTTCATCCATCTCTGCTTTCTTACACCTTAACTAATGCTCCTTCAGTTCTACTTCTCCTTGTCATCCTTTATTCTTCTACCCCCATTCAGATCAGGGCCCTAATATAAACTCTCTTTCTGTCTTTTCCTCTTCTTCACATTCTCAATGATGTGAAGCTGATGGCTAATTTAAACATTGCATGACAGGTCACATAACAGATTTCAATTGGAAATTTTTCAGCTAACTTAACAAGGTGGATAATTCTTATATGCAGAAACCTGATCAAGACACCTCAGGTGATGAAATCTATGGGTTTGTATCCTGTTTAGGGGCTGCTCCCCCATAAAACACTTGTCTATGTCACTTTATGGTTCCTTAAAAATGTATTTGTTCAGTTTCTTTATCCATCATAACACCATGGTTTAATCTAGTTCAGGGTTGAAAGGAAAGAAATCAAAACTGAACAGTAGTTCAATCTAATGCACATGCATATCACCATCCTCGCTAATCGGCATTTGAAAAGAAAATGTTTTTGGAAAAAAAAATGAAAACTAGTCAGAGTTGGGAACAACATGCAAACTTCACACAGGCTAGTGCAAATCACTGTGCTATCACACAGCAATTTCTCAGTTCAATTCAGTTCTAATCCATTGTCCCATGATACAAATTTGGTTTACCAGCAGGGTTATTCTAGACAGATTAAGGCATCACAGTAAAGAAAACAGACAAAATTGCACAATTAAACATCATTTTGGACAAATCAGTAAAATGCATCCATCCATTTATTAACCAGCTTATCCAGTTCACTATTATGAGGAAAATGGACACATCTGGTACAACTTTGAAGGATACTAGGAACATGTAAATGAATGGTGCAAAAAGGCCCCAGCAAATTATCACAAAGAGTGACATTTACAGAGTTCGCAATTAAGCCACCATATGTCTATTAAAATAAGCCTTACCGAGAAGGTTAACAGGAATATTTGAACTAATGTTTTATATACTAAACAGTCTGAATCACCAATCTACTTGCAAAAGCTACAAATTTAAACGTAGTTGATGACTTCAGTCTGGCAGGACCTACACCGCTTCCCACAATATTTGCTTCTGAAAGATTTGCCAGCTAGGCCTTTTTACTTTACGGCTCTATTTGTCAATTTGATTCATTCTGTTTTTTGTTGCCAAGATTTCTAGACCAAGTTACAATTATTCAGGGACATCTTTCAGATCTTAGCAGTCTGAATCACATTAATAGAGGACAAAGGTTTCTGGCATTAAACTTCAGTCTCACGGTGATGCCCTGAGGAAGGCCAATCATTCCTTGGCAGGAATAAGCACACAACCTGGTACCTACAGTTGTAACTTTAGCTCTTAAGATGCAAGGTGAAGTTGCAAAAATGTACATAATAACTGCCTACTACCAAAGGTTGTGCAGTCACTGTGAGCCCAAAGCTGGGTAGTACAGTATCTCTTAGGTAGCTTTGGCCTTGCTTGCCTATCTTCGTGTCTTAATTTCCAAAATTTAGGATTCACTCAGAGGTCCATCACCATCAACAATGTCCATGCCGAAAGGGAAATAAAACAATACAAAAAAAGAAACACTGCTGGATCCATTCTTAAAAAAAAAAGTTTCAGAGTGGTGCCATAGGAGAAACATTTTTGGTTCCCAAAAGACCCATCCACATGAAGGTTCTAGAAAGAACCTTTATTTATTTAAATCCCTTACAGGATCCATACAGTAAATAGCCATGAATAGATGGTAACGGATTTGTAAAATACCAATGGTTCATGATTTTAAAAAGACTCTTTATGCATACAATCACACAGGCTAAGTCCTGCCAGGTAGCCTACCACACATTAAACATTTAAGTTTTTCTTATACATATTAGGAAGTTTTTCAAAGCACAAAGAACCAACTTCATACGCCAATAACCCTTCCCAGATTGAAATGGTACTTTGTCAAGCACTGGTTCTACGATAAACTACACAACCCAGTAAAGAATCACAAAGTGCCATTTTAAGAACCATTATTTTTAAGAGAGTGGCTTATGAATCCATCTGCTTGTTTACAAAGGCCATCCATCAAGCCAGCTGAGCATCATTTATAATAACAATTAGTCAATTTAATCAAGAGATCCATTATTCTCTTCTTAAGGGCCTCATCGTTGGTAGCAGTAGCCTCCACCCTCTCTATTCAATTAGGGCTGCAGAGCAGCACTAAACTATTTTTTTTTTACTTTTTTATCTAAAGAAAAAAAAAGGAATTAGAAGAAGGTGTCCTGATCTGCTATTCAGTCTGTTCACCAATCATAAGAGAGTGATTACTCCCAGCTGAAGGGTCCAATTCATCATTTATCTGCTCACCCATTAGCAAACTCACTCGATTTGGAAAGCATGCCAGCGCCACCCAATTCAAGGCAGGAACTATGGATCTGACACACAAATATGCACATATTCAAGTTGTGTAAGAAAAATTAGAGTACTTGAAGAAAAATAAAAGCAGACACAGGGGGAACATGCAAACTTCATAATGATGGTGACTAAGCTCTAATTCAAACCCAGGGTTCTGGAGCACTGAGGTAGTAGTGCTCACAGTTGAACTACTATACCTCTGTTCATCTAATCAATTGACATTCACTTTATATAGTGTTCATCAATAAACATGCCATCTACAGCAAAACATAGAGGGGTGACTTTTAAAATAAAGAAAAAATTGGCTCACGTTTCTACCATAGACTACTGAGAGCACTTACACCCACAAGTTTCGAGTGTCTTGCTCACCTTTTAGGGCTACACTTGCTTGATAAGCCAGGCATTAACACATCTAGCTTTGCACACTGAATTATGAGAGCAGACCTTCTATTTCGAATCAGTAACAACATACCTCAGTACAAGATTAGAGAGCATTTGAAAAAGCATACTCTCCACTCTCATATTCTGCAAGCCACCCAAGAATTTAACAGCCAGATAATGTTCAAAGCAATCATCCAGCTCATCCATTATCTAAATCTTTTTCATGCTGGGCAGACCTGGCCAGTGGAGATTGGAATGACTCCACTACAGAACTGACGCCAAATCAAAACAAGACACACACAAAAAGCAGCTGCGGATGCCCATTAGAATAAACATTTTGGAAAATCAACCAGATATTCACTTTATTCATTTTTACATTACATTCAACTGTATTTCTAATTCATGGTGACTCAGTGCACAGTGGCTTGCCTTGGATTTCCTGTCGATGATAAAATCCATCAGTATCTGAACTGATATGTCAGCATCTTTCAAGATAGCATGTCATTCTTCCTTTCATTTTTTTAACACACATATTTCATTCAAGGTCACAGGGAGCTGGTACTTATCCTGGGAGCACTGGCTGTAAAGTGGAGTGCCAGTTCATCACAGACTTTATACTTCACTTCTACCTCTTTGTCCTTTATTCTTGAATTATCCAAGCATATTTACCTTTTCTTTGTTTATGATGCAATGGCAACATTTCTGCTTCTGATCCTCAGTTCTGTCATACAACAATCTGATGAACATTCTGCTCTAGTTGAGTGAACAGTTAAGGAAGTAAATTGACTTGATACATTGAAGGACCCAAAATAGCATGAATTGTTTTAATGTCACACTGCAAAGAAAAGAATGACGACTCCATCACATTTGCATGACGACAAATTGAGGACTCACCGACCCGAGTCTTTACTTGGTTTAGATGACAGGAACAATGGTGTCATTTTTATATACTGTTCTTATAAAAAATGAAAATAAATTGCCAAGTTAAAATGTGCAGCCCATACTTTGCAAAAACTGTCAATTTCTCACTGTGTGAGCACTGCATGCCTATCACAAGATTGTTCAATAGAACTTTTATTTCTGAACAACATTACAGCGGGTAGAGCCACTGGACAGAAGTGTCTTCATGCTAAATCTGTTCTTTGAACAGATCAGAGGACTATCTCACTGTGCATACAACACTTAAAAGAAGGCTCCAGACTTTCTATTATTATTGAAGGTTGACAAGGAAACTGACCTAGAGGAGCAATAGAATGGAGAATTTGAATGAAATAGCTCAAGACTGACATTACGTATAGTAGATATTAAAGTGACATTTGAAATGGCTAGCAGATGCATTCCTGCAAATGAGTACTGCTATCTCTTACTGGTGGACTGCCAAAAAGGGCATGATAACACACCTAACAGACACGGCATGATATTGTGGCCAGCTTTGAATAGCTTAGTGCCGCAGAGGCAGAAAAACACTACTCTGCAATGCACAGACATGTCATAGACATTACACAGCCGTAATACCAAGGCTACAATGCCAACATGAGGTGCCCATAGGGAGCATAGCACATTGCTCATCGGCACTCTTTTACAACAGGTAACAAAAATAAACTGGCAACTTTGAAAAGCTTAGATCAAAATCATATTGATGAAGATTAAAAAAAAAGATTTGTGGAAAAATAGGAATATAAATAGCAAAAAGAAAGAGGAAATTCAGTGTAGCAATAATACAGTATGGTGGTGCATGACAGGTCTTCCTAATTAAGGACATCAAACAATCTACATTAATTTCAGCTTCTTACATTTGAATGAATAGAAGCAGAAATACATCAATCTTCATCTTATACAGAGCCTTTCCTAACATACTAGCACAAAGTATTTTTCAGGGAAAGTCACCGCACAGCACAAGATGAGGCAATGAGTTGCGTACTTAAAGCAGTAGGTATTGACAGGGTTTACTAAATGTATGGTTGGATACTGAAAGCAAACTCAAGGCAAAAGTGCCTCAAAAGGCAAAGTAAAAAAATGTAAGAATCAAACTGAATGTGAACACTTTAGAAAAGAGATGGACCTTCACTGTTGATTTTAATGTGGATGACGAGGCTTGAAGGATAAAACATCAGAAGAGATGACCATAAAACTGGGGAAAGACATATAGAGAGAAGCAGGAAGACAGCTTTGGAATTCTAAGAAGAATGGCCTCATTCAGATTACTTAGGCTTTCACAAAACCAATATTTATCTTATAGTACCTTTCAGCAGTGAATCCCTACCCAATAGGCTTTACAATAAATGACACTTACTTTTACTTTTAACTTCCCCTACATGTAATGTAGGAATAAATTGCGAAAGGACCGTGAAAGAGTCAATGTTTTGACTTTAACTTCTCAATGGAATTAGATGTTTTAGACATCCTTCAACATGATTTGATCACTTTCAGAAGGAGAATGTTATGTGACTGCCTCTGTGGATGCAATGCCTTCAAAATGAAAAAGTGCAGTTATTAGCACTGGAAAATGCTAGAAGACTACTGATTTTGAGAAAAATCTCTCCAGAATGTATTGTCCTACAGAGAAAAGTATTTTACATATCATGCACATATTTGCACCGGTAATAGAGCCCAAGATATAATTTATGCATGTCATTCCCAATAATAAAACACTGGGTTGAATATGTTTCTGCTTAAACATTTTTTATTGGGAAGGCTATGTGCTGGACACATCAATTTATTTTTCAATTTGAGGATAGTTAGATGACTTACACAACAAGGTAATAGGTAAACTGACAATCTTACGTATCTAAAAATCACTCCACCTCACCTCCTGACCAGATAAGATTAGAAGACAGAGGACGTAGGGGATAGAATTTCAGCATGTTAGGTGAAATGAAAATTCAAAATTGGTCCAGTCTGGCTACGTGCATGAGTAGGAGTTGTGATGGGCAAGTATCCATCCACAGTTGGTCATGATTGAGTGGTCTAAATTCTGTATATGGTTGTCATTAGCCACCTTCTCAATTCTGAAGTAATATTGTGTTTCTTTAATGTGGCAAAGATTCACATTCTGCAAATTGCTACACTGTATTTGTAGTTTGGACTTTGTGATATGTTATTAAGAATTACTTTGTATTGTTTTCTTTGCCATATTGTTTATCCTGGTGTGCCAATTTCTGCCACTGTCATCAACGATGGTTGCTACAGAGTGCAATCCTGGACGTTTTACAATTAATATCATCAAAGCACTGCTATAAAGACTGGAAGCATCAACATGCAAGTTTTGCTCTATATTTCCCGGTTCTGACTTTGGCTTCTGTTTCTTACTTTGTTTCTTGGCTTATAATTTTTGATCAGACAAAAGATATGATCCTTGCTTTCAAATTCTGTCTTGCTTAATGGTTCTTCTCCTGGTCAATTCCAAGGATTCTGCTTGCCTTTCCTAGTGCAGGGCATAACAGTTGGTTCCTGCACTTCATGTGTTGCTGCCAGAGTAGGCGCCAGCTCTCTGTGACTTTGAATTGGATTATCAGGTTTGAGAATGTCATATTATGTTAAGCTGTGTCATTTGAAAACAAAAGCCCTTCCTCCTGTCTTGGTATCACAATCTTAGTAGTGACAATGGGGCACAAAGAAGTAACACATCCAGATACATTGAGCTAAATTATGAAGGCTTCTTATCTTTATGCATCTCAACTCATTCTTTGGTCGGATTATGCAGAGTTCTCATAATGTCTAGCAGTTTGTCCATACTTGTGAATGTGGACATCTTTAAAATGGCTAACCGCTGATTTATTTCACATAATTAAATGTGCTGGAGTGCCCATGTTGGGTAGCTTATGTGAATTCAAAAATTTGTCTGAGCGTATGAGTCTGAGAATGTCTGCCTGCTTGTGTCTCTGGGCATGAATAAATCTTTGTAAGCAATTCGCATAGATAACACATATCTGAGTGGGCTGCATGGATATCTGTGGGCATAATCTGCTAAAAACATGGGGCACTCCCAAGAAAACATGAACATAAGGAAAACCCTCCATATGTCCTGGCATGAAATCCATACATGAAACAGTGAAATGAAAGTACGTTTAGTAGGAGTAGACTGGCAAGAAAAAAAAGTTAGACAGCATGTAATGGTATTTTCAGAGACCTTAGTTATCAAGGAAATGCAAGGCTGTGACAACGATTTGTCACAGCTAGGCATTGGGGGAGAGAGATCCAAAAGGTGAATAAGTGTTCAGTCAGTATTGTGTAGGGGAGCTTTAAAATCAGTCAGTCAGTCTGGCTTTATTTTATACACTCACCACCTCTTTCTTAGGTACACCTTACTAGTACCAGGTTGGACCCCCTTTTTCCTTCAGAAATGCGGTAATTCTTTGTGGCACAGATTCAACAAGGTGCTGGAAACATTCCTCAGGGATTTTGGTCCATAATGACATGACAGCATCACGCAGTTGCTGCAGATTTGTTGACTGTACATCCATGATGCATATTACCCATTCTGCCAAATCTCAAAGGTACTCTAATGGATTGAGATTTGGTGACTGTTAAGGCCATTTAAGTACAGTGAACTCATTGTCATGTTCAAAAACCAGTTTGAAATCATTTGAGCTATGTGACATGGCACGTTATCCTCCTGGAAGTAGCCACCAGAAGGTGGGTACTCTGCAATCATAAAGGGATGGACATATTCAACAACAATAATCAGGTAGGCTGTTGCATTTACACAATGCTCAGTTGGTACTAAGGGGTCCAAAGTGTGCCAAGCAAATATTCCCCATACCATTACACCACCACCAGCAGCCTGAACCATTGATACAAGGCAGGATGGCTCCATGCTTTCATGTTGTTGATGCCAAATTCTGACCCTACCAAATGAATGTCATAGCAAAACTCAAGACTCATCAGACCAGGCAACATTTTTTCAGTATTCTATTATCCAATTTTGGCGAGCCTGTGTCAATTGTAGCCCCAGTTGCCTGTTCTTAGCTGAAAGGAGTGACACCCAGTGTGGTCTCCTGTTGCGTAACCCATCTCTTTCAAGGTTCAATATGTTATGCATTCATCGTTGCTCTTTTGTATATTTCAGTTGTAATAAGTGGCTATTTCTATCAACTCGAACCAGTCTGGCCATTCTCCACTGATCTCTTGCATCAACAAGGTATTTTCACCCAGAGAACTGCCGCTCACTGGATATTTTCCCTTTTTTCAGACCATTCTCTGTAAACATTAGAGATGGTTCTGTGTGAAAATCCCAGTAGATCAGCAGTTTCTGAAATACTCAGACCAGCCCATCTGCAACTAACAACCATAACATGTTCAGTGTCACGTAAATCACCTTTCTTCCCCATTCTGATGCTCAGTTTGAACTTCAGCAGGTTGTCTTGACAATGTCTACATGCCTAAATGTATTGAGTTGATGCCATGTGATTGGCTATACCTAATAAAGTGGCCAGCGAGTGTATAGCACCATTCACAGCACACACCAGTGTAAAAAAGTAAAACTCAAAATAAAATTTAATTAAACAGAGCAAGTGAAGAAGGTCGCATGTGTCATAAAGTTTACTCTGGGGTTTTGGAAGTTAGGCACTACATGTAGATTGAAAATTAATACTGTAGGGTAAGCCCAAATCTGTAAAGAGCTGTTTGTTTTGTCAGGTGATGTAACCTTTATAATGTATTTATTTAATATGTTTATTTGCTAGCTCTTATCTGATGTGGAGTTCTCTTTGAGGTAGATCTGAGAGTCTTACATAATAATGTAAGTGAGATTGCAAGTCTCCACACATTCCACAAAAGAAACAGTAGCTAACATTTAGAAGTTAAGCTATCTCCCCTTGAGCCACATGTCTACTGTATCATGTGAATTTCTGTTTGCAAGAGAGCAGCAGTGAAAGGATTTGCCATCCTGGACCATCATCCAGCATCCACAGGTCTGATTCACAGCACTATGTGACTGTCCCTGGGGAGGACCAAACCTTCTTTCAAAAGCAGTACTGATCACCTTCACGTGCCTTACAGCCCAGTAGACCGACAGTCGGTGATCTGTTCCAATTCTTTAAACTAAGTGCCAGCAGGCAAAAGCCTTTTCTTGATTAATGGTGCAAAGACAGGGGAGGGGGGCTATGGTTGATAAACCTTCATGTGGTGTGACATGCAGTAACTTGCTGACAGCCTGGAGCCGAGAACACAGTCGAGAGGAACGGTGCCCATTAAAGCGAGAGCGCCTACAATCTCTCTGAAAGCCTGTAACAGCCCTCACTTCTGGAAGCACTAGAAAACGAAGAAAAGAGAAAACAGATGCACTGATTTTTTTATTCTATATTTAGTTGCTAAGTACAAACACACCATACACAAGCCAGAGAAAGAAGACTAAAATGTCATTGCGTTGCAGATGGTGTCTTAGTTATTGCTGCTGTGCTTCTTCTTGCTCTCTCAGTCCCCTACATTTTCAGAAAGTCCCTCGGTAAGTAATAAATGTCCCCTTTTCATTCTTCCAGGCTAATGCCCTCTCTAATGAATGGCTAGCCATTTACTGTGCATGTCTATAAGTCCATCTGTCTGTTTTTCAATCTTTGTACCTATAAATTTGTTCACCTATTGTTCAAAGACAAACTTTTGTAAGAAAAAATGTTTAGGGCAGCCTATTGGAACAGTACACAAGGTCATCACCCGATATCTCCAGGGAGCTGACTTTGATTCCTGAAAGTCTGTGTGGAGTATGCACATCCTCCTTGGTAATTTGGTTTTCCCTCATAGCCTGTTTTAGTTTCTCATCGTTGTGTTGGCTGTTATCTTTGCTTCAGTGTTTAGATCCCAGTTGGATTGCTAATGTGTTGTCTACTGTCTGGGATCTGCTGTTTTTCCTCTTGTTCATTTGGATTTCCTCAGGGGAATATGCTTTGCTCTCACAATGCAAAGACATTTGGTTGGCTCACCTTTAATGTAAGTGCCCTAAGATGACCTTCAGTCCCATCATAACATGTTGTAGCTCAGCATATCAGGTGCAGAAAATCCATCCATTCATCCATATTCTAGGCCGGCTTTTTCAGTGCAGGACCACAAGTTGAGCCTATCTCAGGGTGAATACACAAACACATAAGGGGCTAATTTGGCATTAGCAATTCAGATAACCTCCATGTTTTTAGACTGTGGCAGGAAACCAGAGCAACCAGAGATAACCTATTTGAACACAGGAAGAACATGCAAATTCCATGTACAGAGCACCTGAGACTTGAAACCTGGTGTCCATGCTGCCCTGGGGGCAGAAAACAAATACATAAAATATTTTATTGTATGACTTTTGGAAGCACTTTGTGAAACGGCACTGTGCTTAAGCAAAGAAGGAATGATAAAGCTTCCAAGTTGTTTCCTGTATTTCCTCCTTCAAAGGGAACATCAGAAGCACATAATGACCATCTTTCACCGTTTTAATGAAAGACGGGAAGGAAAGACATAGTTAAATAAACACATAATTCAACACAACACAGCTTATCACCATTTTCTGTTGTTTTTTCCCCTTATCCACCATGTTTACCAGTCTTCTTCACTTAAGAATCTTTAAGTGAGCCGATATGATACTTTAATTACAGCCACATACAGTAAGCCCACTGCCTCTCATAGTCTTTGACAGCACAGCTTATCATTTGTAGTGCTCTACAATATACATCATAGAAGAGGCTGCACACCAGCAAAAACTCATATTAATTCTGCTAGGCCATGTTGATTACATTTTCTTGTTGACTAAGAAGCAAAGTAGTGCACAAAATGCGACACCTTGTCTCCAATTTGAAATTGACACACAAGAAACAATCCACTTCTGGACATATTTCAGACACATGGAAATGCCACCAGGATTTCACGGGATGCGTTACTGGCTGCACAAACAACTGGAGTAGACATCTAGGTGAGTAGACAGGCCACCAAAGTGGAGGAAGCTCTGTCTGAACAGATGAAACCATGGGAAAACAATTCTTGAGGAATAATCTACTTGTATTGCCTTCAGAAGTCCTCCACAAATCACAAAGGATATCAGAAAAGGCCACCCAGTGTCTAGTGAAATAGAAGGCAGGTAACCCTTACAGTGTTGAGAGTATGAGGGGCTGACAGTAGCCTATCTAAATTCCTCCAGGCCAGCAGTTGTCAGTAAGATGTTTGTAACATAGAGATGAGCAGTTTACAACCTTTTTGACTTGTGGATTCGCAGAAGACTGAAAAAATCTTCACAGACTGAGGGGGTTAAAAATATAATAAACTTATTTACTCTCTATCATAATTTGTCCAACCAGTTACAGCTGTTGAAATACACATGTGCTGGTCCTTTATAGAGTGAGGATCTACTATCCAGATTTACCGACATTAAATTGGATGGCGGAGTTCTCCCAGAAGTTTTGAGCATGTAAATTTACGAACTTTAATTCAGACAGCAGGCAGGGGGGAGTCCCCTTAAGGATTTACTCACTGTAGATTGTAGATGCAAGCTGTCCTTGGAGTTTCAAGTGTCCACATTGAATACAATTCAATCAGAAGGCAAAAGGGGCAGTTAAATAAGGGGTCCCCTTAGGGTTTTGAGTGTCCAGATTACGTCTACACGTGCATAGAACAGTACATGACATTATTTTTCGTTCAAAATGTTATCTGGAAAGTGTTCACATTGACTATAAACATGATGTGAAAATTCACTGCTTTTCACAAAATACTCAACAGACCAGAACCGGTCCACAGTGATACAGAAATGGCACCAAGTGACCCAACAGCCCATCTGAGAGTGCTACTGTATACGAATCACAGACCCGTGTAATCATTATTGAGGGCTGCCAAAATGACCCTCACTTTGTTCTACTCACAATACATGACTTGGAATTAGTCTGAATAGCTCCTGTAACCAGTCATGCAGTACAATTCATTTAAGAAGCTGAGGACTGACAACATTTTAGCAAAGGAAGCCCTTAAATATTACATGCCCCCCATCTAAAACTAGGTGAAAGTTGTTTTGAGGTGAGAATCTGATGCTGGCATTTATGCAATAACATGATATTCTTTGGCCCCCAAGCAAATGCACACCTGAAATTCTCACACACTTTTAATAATTTAACACATAATTTAAAGCGAACAACACTGCACTGAACTCCTACTTATTACAAGGTAAAAAATGTGATTCAATTAAAACTTCGTAGGCCCCTTTTTTGTGGGTGTACCTCTTATGAAAGTGTCAATGTAAAATTCATATGTATCCCTTTTTAGGGATATGATTTTATTGTAATTCATTTAAAATTTGTATGCTTTCTTTTTGGTTGTGAAAAAATGTTCTTTGTATTTTTAGGTATTTATTGATGCCAACCCTTTAAGAGGAATCAGCAACCTGCTTCTAGCTATTCCAACCACTAATACAAATTTTTAGAGGCTCTCTGCTTTGTATTTGGCGCTCAGTCTGAAAGACACTATAAAAATGAGCTAACTGATTGCTTTCCTGGAATAAAAATTTCAACTAAATTTTTACAATGGCTCATGCATACTGTATGTGGTCCATTCACAACTGAAAGTTAGACTTGCACGAATGTGCCCTGTAAAGGTGAATCCTGTCTTGTGCTCTACGCTGCCGGCACTGCCACCGACTTCCTATGACCCTGTAATGGAGTTCAAAAAATGAATGAATACATTTTGAAGGATTGCTCACTCCCACTTACCACTTCCAAGACCTTATTTGTGTGCATTTTGCTCTATGAATTTAAAATTAAACTTTACAATGAATTATTTATAAAGCAAAGCACTTTCTTATCATGCACTGGATATTAGACTATAAGTATTGCCAAACTGGAACATAATAGTCATATGCTGGTAAATATCATTCAAACTGTTTTGTTCTGTCTCCTTTCAACTTTATATCCATGTTTAACATTTTAAGAATTTGATGGAGATAAACGACAAAGTATGAAAACAAAGAGCAAATCCTGCTTGATTCTGCTGGGTATCTTAAAAGCCATGTGTTGAGGCTGCACTTGTCAGCAGCATCGAGGTCGCGTTACAAAGGGGCTGAGACTGCAGGCAGCACTGTGAGGCATGCTAAAGTGCTACACTTAGCTGGTTAGTTAAGTCCTCCCACGTTCCTTGGCGCATCTGGCAGTAAGCGCTCTCCAATGGACTTGATCTGCTGCAGGGAGTTCAGCTTCATGCAGAGATAGGTCGACAGTTTTCAGGAACCCCAAAAAAGTTGACCTCCAAGTGGCACATGGCCTGCCAGCTTCTCTTGTTCTCTTTGGAATCCATGTATGGGAAGCTTTGGAATGCATTGAGTGGGAAGATGTAGTATGTGTCCAGCTAAGTGCATCCTGCATTCTGTAACAATGTCTTCTTCCAGTGATCTTATGTTACTCCACTTCAGCACCTCATCATTTGTAATATTCTCTCTGTATGACATGCCATCTATGCCAATGAAACCTGGAGGAACACGAAACAGACTGCTCACAAGCTCAGTTCCTTTCACCAGCAGTGCCTCCGACGACGGTAAAGCGCTACACTGTGTGTAGGAAAAAAAGGGCAAACACTAAACAAGATAAAAGCCCTAATGTGTGAAGACGTTCTTATGAAAGAGCTCAACTCTTAACATTTTGTGGAAGAGGAGCTCAACTATGAAAGACAAGGAGCAGAAATGGCAAACCTTTATACAAAACACTAAGATTAAAGACCAAAGAAATAAATAAAGGTTAAAAAAAAAAAAAAAAGCCATGTGTAAAACACGCAAAATGAATGACATTCCAAACTTCAAAACTAAAACACAAAAGGCTACACAACACAACAAATATGTTTTTAAATGTAGCCATGTATTGTACATAAAATGCAAGTGACTCCAATACCTGTTAATATTACTTGTGTAATTTACTATAAACAAATTAGTTTTTAGCTTATATAGAACTCTTCATCGGCTACACCATGAAATAAACCAAGGGCAGAACTACAAACAATAAGACAAAATACAAGAGCATTCGCTATATGGAAAATTAGGAACAAGTATGCTTTGATAAGCAGACTATGGTACAAGATAGAAGGTAACATGTCATCACAATCAATACAAAAGAAACAATTAGAAAATAAACTACAGACATCTGAGATGCAAGAAAGTAACAGTGGGATTTTAAGGATGATCTGAATATGACCAAAGAAGCATGCAGGTTAGTGCTACTACCTCATGAATTTACTGTCCTAAGTTTGAGTCTGTGCAGAGTCTGGACATTCGCCTCCTGGGTATATTCTCACAGATCTCAAAGATGTATGTATGAAATGTCAATTGGCTCTGTTGGTGTGTGAATGAGTTTGCTTGCAATGGACTGGTATCTCATCCAGAGTTGCTTCTTAAATTGCACTCAGTGCAGTCAGGATAGGTTCAGGTATATCCACAACTCTGAATGGGAAAGCAGTTTTAGTAGTAGAAGTAGCAGTAGTACTGTCATGTGTGCGGGATACAGTAAGAGTCTTACTTGTATATCTGATCAACATACTAATTATACACTGTATAAATGTGGCCACTACTGGAGTTTCATGCAAAGATCTAGGGAGACAGTTCCAAAAAGCAAGAGTCACAATATAAAATTAACAAAGCTATGTAACAATTATTATCACAAGAAGATCCCAGATACCTGGCAACAATGAAAGGTTATCTGGGATCTTTTAACAAAAGAAATAAGAATTCAGTCTTACAGATTTTCTTTAGATGACTCATTGGTACAGTGGTTTGTAGAGTTGTGCTAAACCTTTAGAAGCATGCGGCCAAATAACAGTTTTGTCACTGCATTTGTTCAGCTTTAACATTAGTTCTGTGTTTTGCTCCCACATTCGAAAGATGTGCAGGTTAAGTCATATGATGACTCCAAACTGGCCAGTCTGTATTGTGATGCACTAGTGCTCCATTTAAGACTGGCCCATATGTTACACTCACTGCTATTGGGACTGGTTGCAGGGCCTCAGAAACCTGAAATATGTTTAAGTGAGCTTGTCTGTGGAAGGAAAGTAATTGTGCTAGTGCCAGTCATGGAGTACTTTGCCTTAGTGGAGCAGCACTCAACAGGATTGCCATTTTCCTGGCAAAATCAAGTGCACATTCAATGATGTATATTTTGTTCAGATGGTAAACATCTAGATAAAGTGGTAGTCTGCATCCTTTAATTTATTTTGTAATGCCGATATTTTCTAATGTTCATAGCAATTTAAACAAGAAAGGCACTAAAGATTTATTAACTGCTTGGAGTATGGGAAAGATCCTATATAAATAAAATACAACATTAATAATAATAATAATATTGAATTTTCAATATACAAACTTACTTGTAAAGTAGGTTGTGTATCTTACTCCAGTAGGACATGTTTTTAACCAAGGTGAGCATTATGCAATTCTAGCTGCTGGAGGGCATGGCTGAAATAAATGTAAATGGTAGATGGAAATGGCAATCAAAAGCAGGAATTGTAAACTATAAACAATGAAAGTAAGGTAAACTAAAAAAAGAAGGTGAAGTGGAGCAGATGTTGTGGATTTCTTTTAAATAAATGTTCCAATGTCACTCTGCAAAGGGCTCAGTGTATTATATATTTGCTTATTCAATAGATCTACTGGAGAGTGTCAGGTGAACTCTCCATTCACCCAGACATATACAGTACATACAGGCGTTGATAAGAAAGACATCTAACAAGTAGTAAGTCATTCTAATCATCCTATAGACTGCAGAAAGCCAATAGGAAAGTTAGAAACTTAAAGTGCACAACTTATCACGATTCAAGCTATGACATGCTTTAGGTGATGCTAAAACAAAATCCTTTGTTTTATAATAGCAATATATAGGAATATACATAGGTATAAAATTGGTTATACTGTACATATATAAAGATATATAAAATATTTTTAAAAATACATAAACAATCTTTCCCTTAAACAGGGAACTGTTAAATTATTCATAAGAGGTCAATCAGGAGAGCATTATAATCTTTTGTAAGCACCTCATTTGATAACAAACAACACCAGCTACCAAAGAGAACATTTCAAGGCCTTTGTTCCTTTGCTAGCAATATCTCTTCATGTAAAACGTAATTCCTACCTGAAATATTGAACAACAACACACTCTTTAGTCATATGCCTTTTTTTCCCTTCCAATGCCACATCTAGGTGCTTGTGCTGCGGTTGAAGGGAAAAGAGAGCCGCCAGCATCTGGTCTCCAGACACTTTGAGTCTAGCAACCTGCCTTGGCTGAGGCTATTTCAGCGCTCATTACCCTGATCCATTATGAAGACACAGTCATTGGCGCTGTCCTGTAACGCCACATCATTTATGACAAACTGCTGGATGGGAAATTGAAAATAAAATTACACCCTTGCCTTAATGCCTCATTACCAACACTAACAGTGCAGGGAGGTCTGCACATTGCAAGGAGGCTGGGGTGCGATTTTCAGATAGCCCGATCACTCATTGTAGCTCAAAACTCATTTCCAGAGATGAAAATTGGGAGCATGAAAGGATACTGAAAAGGACGGCAGAAGCAGGGAGAGGAAGAATCAGGCTTTGGCAGAGTCCAATGGGCTCCTGGTATCAGCAGCAGCCACTAAACCACCAGCGCAGCTGAAACTGCAAAGAGACGAGTGAAAAGCAAGCTGGCATCCAAACATTTAATCCGAGCAGCAGCCGCACATGGGAAAAGAAACCTGCTTTTAATTCCCAAACAAGACCACTAGCACTCCACCAGTTACCTCATGTACACCACTGGCTATGCCATGCGCACAATTTATATTGGGATAACTTCCCAAACCATTTTTGCATTTAATTATAGAAAAGAGTGCAGCCATAAACAGGAGGGTTGATGAGTCGGTTTTTTTTTCTTGTCTGTTCAGAAAAAATATGCTTCACTATACAAATTGCGTTCGTAACAAAACCTTTTTCACACCAATTCTTTAACAATAAAGACAGCAATTTGCTTCTCCAGACACGTCCAACACGGCGGTACAGTTGTTAGCAATACTGTCTCACAGATCCAGCATCCTGGGATGCTATTTTGCTCCTGGTCTGCATGGAGTTTCCTCCAGGCATTCCAAATAATGCTTCAAATTTTCTTCCACATTCCAATGACATGTACATTCGGTTAAAAGGAATTCCAAATTAGGCCCTGTGATGAACTTGCATCCCTAACTTGAGATGAATACAGCGGGGAAAGACTCTGACTTATAATGACCCTGAATTGCCTGGAGAATGTTATGTCTATGAAAAGAAGGAGACCTACTGATATTTTTTTTTCATTTTGGAAAGAATTATTCATAATATGCTTTAAACACACTGGTTTAATTTCAAAATGGGTTCATTATATTCTTTACTAGCTGTCCCGCACAGCTCCATCCGCGTAGTAGTGAACAGGATAAACTTTAAAAATCAATAAACAATCAGGTATTGCTAGCTAAGCGGAGGTAAGGTACGCTCCAACACGTCATGAGAGGTACACAGACTCGAACGGAAGCTGGCGTGTGAGTGAGGAGGGCCCTGCCTGGCTCCCTACTCCTGATATTACATTTCCCCCTCCCCTCAGCCCACAGCCTCTGTCTCGGATTAGCACAAATAAATCACTCCTGAAAGCAAACTATGATACTTAGTGCGATGACCTGCAAAATAAACTGGAATGTTCAAGCAAATTATAGAAAAAACCCCAGTCTAAATCTGTTAAGTAGTTCTCTAGTGAAAAGTGGACAGACAGACATTGGATTTTTTATATATATATAATTAGCCCGGCTACAGACAGACACAGGACATGCAGAAGTCCCAAAACACATGTTATTTTCTTCCTTACAGTACACAAACCAACAGCACTAGTGCTCAGTCCTTTTCCCTCTTTGTTCTTCTCTTTGTCTTTCTTTCTCCAGCACTCTCTATCCGGCAAGCTTCGTCCTCCTTCTCCTGTCTTTGGCTCTCTGAGTGATGTCTGCTGACCCCTCATATAAGGCACCTGGAAGTGCTCCAGGTGTCTTATGATGTACTTCCGGCAGCACTTCCGGGTGGGGCGGAAGAGCTGCTCTCCAGGGCTCAGCAGCAGTTGTATCTACGGATCCCAACAAGGCTGCACCAAACTCCAACTCCCATGAAGCCATGAGGGAGTCCGAGTCACCGCTGCAACCCATGAGGGCTGCCATCTTAGCGTTCCGGGGGTGGTAACATTCACACTTGCTCCCCAGGTCATCCCAGCGTGGAGGTGTCCACCACAGTATATTATAACACAGTGAGCTACACAACCTATTCTCATCAAAACATTTCTTATGTGACCTGCTTAGCAAGTTACCAACTACAAAAAGTCCATTTAGGGAGCAGCAGACATGATAAGGCACTGGGAATGCCCTTCTAAATATACATTTCATACTTCTGAAAAGCAACCCATAAGTTTGAAAAGAAGCTGGTATTGACAATGTCGTACCAGTGGGAGTGCTGGTCCATTTGCTTCAAACTGAGACACCTTCAAACCAAAAACAGAAATTTGGCAGAAGACTTGTAAAAAGGGCAAGGCCTATTCCTGAATCTGCAGAGAGAAAGCACAGCCAGCAAGAAAATGCTTTAAAGGTCTACTGACAGGAAGCTGAAGTAGTTACCTGAACACCAGGTTTTGCAATCTGTTGTTCAGTAATGACCTTCCTGTAGGAACAGCAATGAAAGAAAGAAGTGTAACCACGTTACCGAACAATAGACATTGTAAATGTAGAGCTGAGACGGACTCCCATATCTCTCACTTATGTTGAGTTACTTAAATTAGATAAGACTCTCTCAACATTTGCATCACTTTATATCTGTATTAAATGTGTTTATTAAGTAGGATATGTTTTACAATATGGTGGTGTTTAGCTCCTGTCTCACAGCTCTACAATCCTTGTTCCTATTTCAGGCTTAGTCACAGTCACAGACTGGCAATTTGGTTCACAACTCTGATCTCACAACCAACATATAAAACTGATGGTTTGATTGTTTTGTAAACTGTCTTAATCCTATATTCATTAAAACAAATGACAGGTTGAATATACTATTAACATATTATTATGCCTATGCTGGAAGAAATGCACATCTGAAAGTGGAATGTTTAACAGGACAGGGAGATGAAAAGAATGAATGTGGTCAAAACAGGAAGACTAAAAAGTACTAACACTTAACTAAAAATGACATCCAAAAACCACCGGGCCTAACAACACAATAATTAGGCAGGATGCCTAACATACCCACCAAATGTACAATATATCAAAATCTCTTTTTTTCTTCACTTTCTTGAGATCTAACTATGGCTTCACTTCCTTCCACCAGGTGAACCATCATCTCCCTTCTTACCCCTTCCAAGTTAGAAAGGACTGATGGAAACAGGTGGCTTTATAACCTCAGTCCGAGAGCACTTTCGAGTAAACCCAGAGCGATCTCTTCTAAGGGCCACTGTGCTGAACCAGTCAATAGAGTTGGACAACACCTGATCACCTTCCAGTTACACACGGTAACAGGGGACCACTAATAACACATTGGGCTCTCTGCTGCTGTCTACTACATTGAGCATCTCTCTTCAATGACTTATTGTCTCCCACTGTCTTTGAATTATTTTAACACTTTCAAGCAGTCATCCAGATAAGTAGCCATTCTCAGTGTGTCTCTCATTTTTTTTTTGTTTTTTTTATAGCCCACCTACTGCCCTAAATGACATTTTAAAATCTAAAATCTTGACTCATATCAAATCTTTTATCACATATACATCGGCACGGTGGTGCAGTGGTAGCGTTGCTGCCTCGCAGTTAGGAGACCCGGGTTCGCTTCCCGGGTCCTCCCTGCATGGAGTTTGCATGTTCTCCCCGTGTCTGCGTGGGTTTCCTCTGGGCGCTCCGGTTTCCTCCCACAGTCCAAAGACATGCAGGTTAGGTGGATTGGTGATTCTAAATTGGCCCTAGTGTGTACTTGGTGTGTGTGTGTGTGTGTGTTTGTGTGTGTCCTGCGGTGGATTGGCACCCTGCCCAGGATTGGTTCCCTGCCTTGTGCCCTGTGTTGGCTGGGATTGGCTCCAGCAGACCCCCGTGACCCTCTGTTTGGATTCAGCGGGTTGGAAGATGGATGGATGGACATCACAAACACACAGAGTGGACTTATACCTATACGTGCCCCCATACTCATTCACATACATTCAGTATGTAATTGGCACTACCATGTCTTTTCCACCTTGCAATGGTTACTGCTGATAGAGCGCATCTGATTTCCTTTCTTCCTCTTTCCCTGTCTTTCATTTTTATACCAGTGCTACTGCCATCCTGGTTCAGCATAAAAATATGATGACCTTTATAGTTCTCTTTGTTTCCCTTATTATTCCTTTCAAATTCACTTAATAGGCAGCAAACCCCTTGACATTGGTATGATTAGGGGACATTCAAATCAGGCTGCTTTTTTTTTCTATTAAACCAGCTGCAGCCTTGGCAGACTATATTCCATTTAGATTGGCGGCTGATTCCATCAATTTGAGCAGCAGTGACATGTAATGATTTCTCAGAACATGGAAAGCAAACATTTTTGCATTTATTGAGCCACCTTGACAACAAGATTGCTCCCTACATTACAAAGGAAGACATTACAATAATTAATTACTACTCTCTGGCTTCCCTCTACCCAAGCCGGCCACTGCATGTCCATATTCCTAACGTCTTTTCAACAGTGGGCTAAGAGATAAAACACTCAACAGATATGCACAACCCAACGTAAACCACTTCTGCCAGGTGAGGATGCACTGATTGATAGTAATTCTTTTACAGCTTCTAAACCTATTGGTATTAAACCTATTTGCTAAACCTTGAGTGCAGCAGCAGCTATAGGTTTTCATTCCTGCCACTTTCTTAACCAGTGAATGTCTTCTTTTTCCCTTCATTTTAATTGGCACTTTTTTTTTTTAAGATTCAGTCCCCTGAATTGCTTCTCAGCTTCACAAATGATGGCCAAATAAAAATGAGATGTGAAATAAGCCACCAATTCAACCAGTCCAACCAATCTCACTCCTACCAGTTTCTTAATTAGAAGCTGATTCTTGTTAATTAAACCTGTTATTTAATTCCATGGTTTGTTTGTGCTTGTGCTCTCCTTCTGCCATAGCAAACAACTCCACAACTATTGATTTTCTTTTTCTAAGATCATCATCAAAATATTTTGTAGACCTGAGCAGATCAACACTAGTGAGATTTTCACCTTTCTTTATTTTCAGGTATTTTAGATGTGCACAGGTTGCTTGCTGGTCATGTGTTGGCTGGTTTCGTATCTCATTATTGTTTGGATGCTGATTAAAAAAAAGGAACAGTTAAGGGGGCTGAGTCTTACAAAGAAAGTTGATTAAAATTGAGACAGAAGTTAATTAGGAGACAAAACTGTTCACTGATTTAAGAAAAGGGTTAGAATGAAAACCTGCATCCACTCTGTCCAGATATTATCCTGGTGGGTCACTCCTGCTCTAGAAAATGAAAAGAAAGGATGGTACACAATGAAATAAACAAAAACAGTTGATCAAGCATACATGTCTTTGTAATGTGGAAGAAAAACCAAAGTTACTGGACAATAGCTCATATCAGTGGTTCTTTATTTTTTTCTTCTGGTCCCGAATTTGCCTTTTTTGTACCTCCGATTCCCAAAATCACTGCCAATAGTCATCACATTCCCCTTTGGTGAATTGCCACCAACAGACATCTCTCCTTTTTAAAGAATCGCAGGATGCCCAAGATGAGCTATAGCAAGACACCCTCACAAACCGTATGTGTACTTTCCCATTGTGCACTACTGTCAATCATAACTCTGAACATCCCAAATTCAGACTTCATTAGACCAATAGTTTAAGAATCCATGGCTCATATAAAAGATGCTAATTAAATTTCTATGGTTCTGTATTACCTTTTGGACAGAATACCAATGCACCACCAGAAGACTTTTAGACACATCTTGATACAGTAAGGGCCGGTTTATACTTCACGCTTAGAATGTGTATGCATAATCATCACAGCTGCCGCGTGTGCCCAGCATTCATTTGACGCATCCTCTGAGCACGTCCTCAGAAATTAACACGACGCGTGTGCAAGTTGAAATACCAGCAAAAACTCGGGGAGGCGCAATGTGATTAAGTTGGAACGTGACATCAGAGTCTTTGTTTACTATCTACATGTGGCAGAAAGCCGCTACGCGAAACGTACAGGATCGATATGCGTGCTTTGATGTATGATGAATGGTTCGATGTGGTGAAGCAAAATGCCGACATACAAATGCATTCATGGTGCTTTGATATTCAAGCGTTGCATATTCCCCAACATAATGACACAATACATTTTAAAAGTCTCACATACCATTATCTGTGCCATCTTTTTTTTTTTTTTTTGCACCCGAGAAAAAAATTAAGGACACAATGAAAAGGTGTATTTTGTGATTAAAGTGGAAATTTTGGCTTTAATCTCAAAATGTCCACTTTAACCTTGTAGTTTATTTTATCATTAAAGTAGATCATCGTAAACGTCATCTTAAAACCGACCCAGTTGTTAATTGCTACGTGCTTCTGGGGCTTCCTCCTGAATTGATAGAAGCGGCAAGCAGCAACAGATCGCCACACAGAACACACTAAATTTATGATATTCCAGCCCTCTGCACATTTAGAATCCGTAGATTTATACTTGATATCCATTTCATAATGACATGCATTAAAGTATGTATGTTAAATTTAGCATATAAACCGTGAACTTCATTTAAATAATGAATACTGTTAATAATTACACATGTGGGGGTGGCACGGTGGCAGAGTGGTAGTGCTGCTGCCTCGCAGGGAGTCATGTTCCTGGTGTTCCCTGCTTGGATTTTGCATGTTTTCCTGGTGGGTTCCCACAGTGTGCTTCGGTTTCCTTCCAAAGACATGAAGGTTTGGGGATTTGGTGACGCTAAAATCACGCTAGTGTATGGGTGTGCTTGCGATGACCTGATGCCCCATCCAGGAATTGTTTCTGTCTCACGCCCGATGTTTGCTGGAATGGGTGCATCCCTGGATTGATGGATGTAATCATTGAACATCCTTTTCAGACATATTGTCGCAAGGTGTCCTCAGAATTTAATGGATGTTTCAGGCAATTCACAACACAGCGAAGCCGAACGTTTTCTCACTATGATAATATCTTGTACTACCACCTGATGAAATCTTCCAGATTTACACAAAGTACGCACACAAGTATGAACAGTTCAACATTTGCGTAGCAGTACCGTCCACAGGAGCAGGTATCACGTTACGTGAAGTATAAACCCGGCCTAAGACAGCCCAAACTCATGCTTCATGTGAATGAGCAGCATCATCATACTGAGACCTTCAGTCAGCAGCACAATGACAGAAGCACTGGTTCTAACTCATGGCAAGATGGTCACTCTGAGCCAAGCCATCTCATCAGTTCAATTAATCACACAATCAAAGAAATCTCAGATTTGGTGAAGCCCCTGTAAATCAAACATCAATACAAACAAACAACACAAAGCAAACAGTAATCATCACTCAGCAACAAACCAATTTAGCCAAAACACGTTCATCACAAATCTGTAGATGCCATGATTGGTGGATCACTGGGTTACAAAGGAATGCTGAATATTGTATCATGTGAGTTTGAAGTAGGTGTTAAAACTACTTACCTATTTGGAGACAAATGAAGCAGATATTAACTATATGTACTGTCTGAACTGGATTTAATGGGTTAGGTACATGGATAAGGAATGATGGATAGATAGACAAACAAGCAAATGGGCAACATACAGATGGATACATGGAATGAAAATAAACAAAGCACCTAAAATATGAGAAATTGGTGGAATGCTAGGGAAACAGAAAAATGACATAATATAGGTGTAGAATAAAAGGCTAAAGGAAGGAAGGAATCACATCATTACTGGACATTGTAAAAGGCTCCAAAATAATAACCAGTGTTTTGCAACACATATTTAAAGCTACTCTTTTTGTCAGATTTTATGATGTGTTTGAAGAATGCAAGCTCAAATAAAGGAAACAACTTTATATATTCACTTCACAATTTTGGATACTTCTAGCATGGTTTTGTCTCTAAAAAGCTCAGTTCGTTCAGCTTTACATTAAAATCTTATATCCCCCTGTCTTGAATGCAGAGATTTTTAATTTGTTTTACTAATGGAGACCAAAATTTCACTCATTGTTTCAGATGCAACTTCATGTACAGTTTAAGCATAAGCTCTTTAGACTTGTTTTCCCCATACAAAAACTTAAAATGCTTCCAATGTATTTGCCTTATTAATCTGTAATATATTCGCTGTGGCTATAGACAGTGAAATAGTCCACTAGGAATCATAAGTATATTTCAAATGGTGTACAGAGCTGAACTATTTTAATAAATGTTTGTGATACATCCACTATTAACATGGTCCTGTGGAATTACAGCAACGATACCCCAGGCACAGAGATCACAATGTGTACAATATGTGATGGGGACTTTTAATTAAATGCATTATAAATGAAAAAGGATACTAAAAAGGACAGCATATCTGGGAATGCATTTTTAGACATAGCAGCCCTTAATTTCCCTACTGAGCAATATCACCTGTCCTGTATTCTGCAACATGTACACAGTGGTGGACTGTAGGCTAGAAGGGATGATGGATGGATAGATGGATGGATATTTTCTCAATTACTTGCCCAGGGAACATGCAGCACAGGCGCAAAATAACGTCTGATGATCATAGCAGGAAACAGAAAATCCTCTCTGTAAAGTATTCTTCAGTTACTTTACAGTTTCATTTAAAAATATGAATGCTACTACAAGATTTAGAAATTATAAACAGGCTTTCAAATTATGGATGCTCTTCTTCTACTCCTGCTTCTAGATCTGCACCAGCACTATTTTATTCTCAATTTGACAAAGAGGCTTCTTAAGATAAAGCTGCCCAAAAAACTCCCAACACTTGATGACTGATCAGAGTGACTACAAATATGTGCACCCCTTCCTAGAACATGGCAGAGCAGGATTCACACCATGAAGATTGTTCAGATTAACAGGATAATTAGAGCCTCAGAAAGGCAGGCCTAATGGCTCAAAATATGTTCTTGTGGATGTGTCTTTTTTCACTCATGACTGAACTTATGCTACAGCTGTCAGATTTGCAGTCTTTTATTTCAGCGTAAACCAGGCTGGACAGAAGACAAGACAACCACTGGCTGGTAACGTTGTTCTGACTGAGAGCCACCAGGACTGATTCCAGGATATCATAACAGAAAAGACAGATAGCCATTAACAGCAACTGACAAACGTGACCATACTGCAGAGAGTCCCCAGCAGGGAATGCTGTGGCGTTTTGTTATTTCTTGACCATCATTTCTATCCTGCTGATGTCGTTACGCTCTTGCCTGAGTCGGTTTGCCAGTCACATGAGATGTTTACTGCTCTGTCATCAAAATATTCAAAAGGCAGCTATACATTTCTCTAGATCACTTCTTAGACGCAAGTATTATTTAATACCCATCACTGTAGATCAAAAAAACATTGCATATATAGTAAAGATCGGGGCAAAAACACAAAATAAAAAGCAACCCTGTGAAAAAACTATTTAAACATTTCAAAGCCTGGCCTAGCACTGTTTGTGTGAATATTGCACATTCTCCCCAAGTTCTATGCTTCTCTTTCCTCTGAGTTCTCTTGTCACATCACAAAGGCATGTAAGTTTGGTTACTGGTTCCATATGGGTGAGTGAAAGAATGTGCTATATCCGGCATTCAGTGTTGGTTCTTGTGTTGTGCTACGTGCTGCTGACATAGGCAACTGCATACCACTATTCTTCATTAGAATAAGCAAGCCTAGTAAAAGAAAGAACAAATGTTTTACGCAAAGGTCCAATCGTAATACTCTGTTTAACATTGCCTGCGCGTTATTGAACCAACTCAATGTCCCAGAGTGTTTGAATGTTTCTGTTGGTTTACTGAAGGTACTACAGTTGTTTCCCACAATCACAATAATATGAATGTTTAATAAGCCAAGCAAAATGATCTGTTATGAATCAGTGTGTTTTTATGCATAAATGTGCCTTATGATGGACTGGCACCCAACTCAGTGCTGCTAATTCAAGGTATATCTCCCACAATCCTGTATTGCAAAAAAGTCAGTTTGGAAAACAATGAATAAAAACTCAAAAGAAAATATTTAAACAGGAAAGAGGTTGATACTAAATATGAATTCCCAAAAGACACCATTTGCACTTCTTATTTCAGTCTAATGCCTACATCCAGTCTCTCATCCAGTGATTGGAATCCGAAGGTTCCAATCAGACAGAAGATTATACCAGTTTAATTAGTACAGCTGCTTCCTTGATATTTCGCAAGGCAACCAGAATCCGGCAACAGGATTAAGTGAGCCAAAAATGTAAATCTTGCTTTTTTCATGTTTTTTTCCCTAACTGCCAAGAATAAGCACCGAACGAAAGCTAAGAAATAAACTAGGGTGACTTACAATGATTGGAAGATCTAAGACTGGATGTATTTCACATAATATACAATAAGCAAGAAAAGTAATGTCGCTTTAGAGGAGATGGCACACAGATTAAAAGGGGGCCAAGTCACATTATGCAGTCTACTTTACACTGCAAACCTGGGAGAAGATCAATTCAGTCTTGGTTATTACTAATTTGTACTGCTGGACAGCAACTGTAAGGAGACAAAGAAAGAAAAAGAAATAAAGCACACTCTGCATGCATTCTAAAACTTGTATTAAAAAGATTTAGCACAATGTCCTTGTATGAAGGCATGCGAAGAATATATGCACACAAAACTAAGTACTGTAACTGAATATTTGTGGACGAGTGGTTTCCAGATTATAAAGCTGCAGCTTCCATTTAATAAAAAATAAACGACATTCAAATCTTCTAAATGACTACTAATGGGCAAAACAGCAGTTACTGCAAGTTTCTCTAACAAGAATGACAATGAGACAGCTGACTGAAGTCCATACCCTAGGAAATGTGTACAGATGCAATGTGATAATCATCGGAAGCTCCTATATAGAAGATGCAAGTCTTTAAATAAGTTTTCTGCATATTCAGCCTGCATCGGAGGCTCCTATATAGAAGATGCAAGTCATTAAATACATTTTCTGTATATTCAGCCTCCCCCACAATCAGGCCACTACACCAGAATCATATGATGTTGTTCGGCTGTGAGGGAAAAAAAAAAAAACCCACAAAGAGTTTACCGTTTCATTTATCTCAATATCGGAATTAATACAATGCACAAAAAAAATCTATACATCATTTGACTGTGCAGTGTTCGTGTCACATTGTGACAAACTATAAAACAAAGTGTTTAAGTTCTCGAACGGAAATCCTACTGTATCTTATCTCTTTGGTGACAGTAGTTTGCCATCCATTGCAAAACATAATAGAAACAGTTCTGGCGGCAAGAAGTGTTTCAGCATATAACAAAGTGTCATCTGGAAAATTTATGTTACACACTGTGCTGAAACAAATGTCTTTCAAGCATTCTTATCACCAAAAAAAAATCTAATTTTATATCAAAATTTACACAAAGGGTAATATCTAAATACAAATTGTACTGTGCAAACTAAATAGTTATGCAAGCTATTAACTTAACCCTTCCCAAACAACAAAGAAATCAATACAAACAAGGAAGGTCTATTACATCTAGTCCCTTTCATGGTAAAAACAAAGTGCTTAATAATTCTTGTCACTTTATAGTGACAGTTTTTTTTTTTTTAGTAAAACATTAAACAAGTTGCTCAGTAATATGTTTTGCACCCAATACCCTAGGGTTTCAAATCCAGCTGTTTAGCTACTATAAGCTTACACTGCCTCCAAAGGCCATTATGGAGCAGTGAAACACCTGGCAAGAACTGCTCATGAATACTACAGCACAATGTAAATGTAATAATATCCAGTACTACAGTTACATTTAAATCTTATCGGCTTGACAGTTGATTTTCCATCCATTTTAAACCCACTTATCCAGGTCAGTGTCACAGAAGCAATCAAGACATCTTTGCTTGATATAGTGCTTTTTATAATGACTGTTGACTCCAAACCATTTATAGAGTCTAAGATGTATGGTAGACTTGAGAAAGCACCACTAAAAGTGTGTCACAAAGGCATCAAGAAGAATAATACAGACATAAAGTAGCATTAGAGAATGCCTTGAAGACCCATACTTAAGTCCTGCACCGTATTTGAGTTTAATAACATATTGGATGAGGGACAAGACAGCTAAAGTGAAGAAGCAAAGAAAGTTGCAAAAAATAAAGATTAAAATAAACTAGTGGTGGATAAATGTATTAGAAATGCATAAAAATAAGGAATGTAAAAACAAGTTAAAGCAAATATTCCTATATAGAAAATTAAATGTGAATAAAAATGAATTATTAAACAGTGAGGAATACTTCACCTACCATTCCAATATGAGAAATAGTTTTATTTTCATAATTATATCCTTTCATAAATATTTGTTTTATGCCTTCCACAATACACCCAACTCACTTCACTTGTATCAAAAGAAAACATAAAAGCAGGCAAACAGAAATAGGGCCAAGAAAACATGGAATGGTTTGCTTCTTTAGAGTTCTGAGGCAAAGCTTTCAATTCTTTCCTCTAAAAAAACATTTCTTAGATGCAAAATCAATATCAAGGCAACACAAATTCCATGAGAAAATGCGATTCAGTATGTTTAACTGAGGCTAGCAGAATAAACGAATGTGTACTGTTAAAGTAAGAGAGTTGCAGGCAGTGTCCATGATCAACAAATGTGTTTTCCTTGGGGCCTGAGAAAGCCCAGTATTCTTCCCACAAATGTGTTACATGCTTAAATCCCAAATATTAGACATTCAAAGATTCATAAAAAATAATTTGATTTGATTTTTATAACTTCACTGGTACAGTATATTTAAAAGCTATCATATAGGAAATACATTGGCCGAACCTGTTCTCACCTTAATAGAAAGTCTACCTAATCACACATGAGGCCACTGATCATTTCTTGTTGATCCAAACAAAAAACTTTTTCCAAAAATCGGAGGCTTCATAAGATGCTGCCTCTTACAAGAAGCTAATATTTTTTTTTTTCTGTGCTCACACGCCACTCACCCCAAACATTCTACCTCACTAGTTGAAGGAAGAAAACGGATAGAGGTGGAAAGGTGATCTGTCTTCTTGTAAAGCAGTGTGGTCTAGTAAGACACTGACAAGGCTGCACCCTTCACTCAGTGTGTGGCCCTTAGCAAGTCACTTAACCTTTCTGTGTGCCAGCTATAAAAATGTATGGTACATTTAAAGAACTGAATTGCATTTCTTTACAAATATAGCATCATGGGATGGTGTTCTAAATAAAAGTTATATCGGAGAAAATATCATACATAGATAGATAGATAGATAGATAGATAGATAGATAGATAGATAGATAGATAGATAGATAGATAGATAGATAGATAGATAGATAGATAGATAGATAGATAGATAGATTTTTGTGTTCTCAAAACAGAACTTTTTCACAGTGTATCTATTCATCTACCAACAAAGATAATAACGAACATTTAGCAAATAATTACAGAATTAAGTAGTGTAATTGTATATGTTTAATTTTGATGTCGCAAACATAAATTTCTAATGTAGCTTAAACACATTTATCGGTTATAGTAAAGCTACTACATCGTGTCATTTTATTTCCATCATATGTGCCCTCTTTTCCTGATCGGTACCGCAGGAAGACACTTCCAACCAAAACCATTCATTCATGTATCACAAATAAGTACTAATTTTGAACTCTGGCCACCTCTATACAGAAACAAAAAGAACGGTAAGTTCTGGGAACATCATTTCTTTAACACGTGTCAAGGCAAATTGGAATCTTTATCACTTTTAGGCGCTCTTATGTCGAACTGATAATGATAGTCTATAAGGTAACCTTGCATGCCTTTTACAACAAAGAAAAGATCACACTCAACACTCCGAAAGGCTTCCTGCAACCCAGAACTGCCCACATTAGAGAGCGCGCTTCCTGCGGCGTTGTATAAAACACAAGCGGCGATGGCTGCGGTGTGTGCACTTGGGGTTAAGTCTATTATTAAAGTGACACCTCAGTGACAGCAAATTCATTAATCAAAGCGGCCTGTTTACTCCGTTTAGTTAAACGAAACTATCTAAAATAAATTACATTGTAACGCTGTTGTTTACTCTGGCAGACAGCGCCCAGGGCTATTTCGAGTGTCGCTTCCTAAATAGAAAACTTAACAGTCTATATAAAACTTTAAGCGCATATACAGTAAGTAGTAGTGCATATAAACACATCAAAATGCATGCTATTTATAGATGCCGCCAGCACAGTATAAAACTCGCTCTTTTATAACACAGCCAAACAGTATCTGGGTAGAGAAGTATTATACTTTCTACCACAACGCTGGCATGTTATTTACATACCATTTACCCGAATCAAAAAAAAAGTAGCGGCGCGATGAGAAAAGCGTTCAGTAAGTCTCCAGCGTTTAAAGCGATAATAATAACAATGGCATTAACAGAAATGTGGTATCATGTGAAAAGGCTATGGGTAAACCTAGCATGTTCCAAGTGAGCATTAGCAGATGGGTTCAAACAGTACAAGTACTGTCCCCTCTAAAACCTCCACACATGAGACCAAAGACCAATATCTAAAACCTTTTATTTTCCTTCCTAAGAGCGTCTGAAAGAGAATCCGTCTTAAGGCAATAATGACATTGTATGACTAAAACCTCGTCTTTGTGTTCAGTCGCGCTGCCATCCTTCCTCCGATTTAAAAAAAAATCCCTGCATATCTCCGGGTGATCGTGGCACATATGTTTCTAATTTTTTTCTCAACTAACTGCGTGTATGTGAACCATACTCTTCTCGATGTTGCCTTTTCTTTACAAGCAACTGTATGAAAACAATTAGTCCGATTCAAAAAACGCACTTCAGATGATGCTGCCCCTTTCTGCTGTTACTGTAATGGATATGCTGGGCTGGACTAGCAGAAATAACATAACACTATACAGACACCGTGTTGAATGAAGGGGGCATCGAAAGAAAGAAAGAAAGAAAGAAAGAAAGAAAGAAAGAAAGAAAGAAAGACGTGCATGTAGATGCATACGAATACTAGATAAGATGCATATGTAATTCACCATTATAAAATAATTAGAAATATTTCAAATTAAGAAAGGAATTGACATAATCATCGACAGACTGGTTTTTACCTAGGCATATCATAAGGTACCAGTCAAGAAGATCTCATCTACGCTTACAGTTGAACATTGAAGAAAAAACATTTGGAAGTCGTGCTGCCTGTCAGTTGGTTTAGAAGTACGTATGCACACAAACTGATTTAAAAAATGTGCAGTCTTTATGCTTGCTCTCTGTACAGTACTTGAATAAACAAAGCCCTTCTCTCCTTCCTTCACTCGCCGGCCCCTCACAAAACTGGCAACAAGCGCAAACTGTAATTTGCTCCATATGCGGTTTTATGAGAATAACAAAAGCAGCCGTGACACGATTCCATTGTATGCAAGCTTCCTCACTCCCTCCAAATTGCCTTACATTTTATTGCAGCCTGTAACATCCCGAAATGACTATTTGTGATTAGGAAAGAACCACCAATGCACACAGGACTAATCGTTATTTATAATGCATGCAACAGAAGGCTTTCTTTCGTTCAAAGAAGAAGTAACCTGCAATGCCATCAAGCACTAAGGGAGCTGTCAATCCCAGTAAGTTACGCGGTGTTCCTGGCGATTAGCAAATGTCAACAACAAAACAATAGGACTCTAAACGAATTTGTTTCTTTTAAACAGTAATGATGCTCTACCCAAAAATCCACATTTGTTACCCCAGAGTCAAGTATTATAACTCAAAGGCGAATGAGTCATCCGTAAAAGGGTTCGCAGTAAAGAGCTATCGCCCCGCAGTACACTGCGCTGTCGCCTCTCGGCAGGCTGGCAGCAACCACTGGTCGTCCTGTGGGTGCGGGAATGCGGGATGTCAACCCGCAATAATACACCCTCACCTGTCGTACACTTCTGTTTGAAAGTGCAGTCTCCACGCAGTATGATTCGCTCTCACCGCAAACCGAATAAGTGCTAAGCGGTTGTAACCTTCATAAACTGCCATCATCCCAGAGTGAACTGTAAAAAACCCCGCTATAAACCGCGGTCGCCTATTGTGCCCAAGGGGTATTTTTTCTCTGCTAGACTGATTTAGTAAATAGCTGAAGGGGTAAAGTGTGACCCTTCAGAAAACTGTCTCAGACAGCAGTACTTCGATTCAGCAACGAACCAGCCCTATTCCTGTGGTTTAAAATCCTAAAACGCATCTTCTGCTGAATTCTTTTTTTTTTTTTTTTACATCTGATCACGATAATAACCGCGACACGTTGGCACTCTCGAACGTTTTGTTTAAAGGTACATTTTCAAGGAGCTCTGCTTTAGTGGTCGGCGCTGCATTTTGGCTCTCGAAATGACAAATAACCATCGCGTTTATTCAGCCACATGTCTGCAAAAGGCGACCGATGCCGGACAGCATATTTATTTGCATCTTCGTTTATTTCGCTCAGTCGCCAAGCGCTAAATGATCCGATCGGTACAAAACAGTAGAGCGCTACTTCTGTTAGGGGATCAACTTTGTTAACTTAAGTGCGTTAAAGGGACGGCGAATCATTGTGGCGCCAGGAGCACAGTCAGCAGACATGTTACATTATATTTTTATACAGTTCTAAGGTGCCCAATACACCTTTATAAAATCATGTCTTCAACAGAAAAAAATACCAAACATGCAGAGCAAAATGTCAATAGAAAATGATGAAGGAAAACTCCTGCGGAATCTCCCAACAGCTTTTATTAAAGCCGCATATGAAATTTTCACGAATGCCGAAATCTGCATTTGCTTTTCTGCATGCACGGTCATAATACAAATTGTATGACAGAATGATAGAGCAAAAAGTTCGCCACGGTCAAAAATGCTGAGCAGATGCTGTCAACAGGGATTCAAAACAAATAAGCCTACATTACCTTTTCGTTCAGTATTTTTCAGTGACACTCCTTGGTCTGGCCGGACACCCAAATCCTGCCAGGTCGAAAAGCCGTTAAACAAGATTACTTTCAGATCGAATGCTAGGAAGTTGTAATCCGTAGCGTGCAAACACACGCGGAGACGTACTAAGCCCACGCACTTCACGCTAGAGAGCCTTGTTTTCCACGTCCCCAAGTATAACACTGATTGCAAACCAAGCTGAAGCGGCAGCACATTCCCGCCCATTGTGACGCCCACTTTCTTATTTGCATCAGCTCGGAGCCAATCAGAGGGAAGTTTAAAAAAAGATATGCGCACCCTTTCTAAACTCTTGGCAGTTGAAAAGAGGCTTTTCTCAAATCTTTTAAGAATATGCAGTATCTACGTCCCGCTCTACCTTTTTACCCCCCGGGCAACATTATACCTATTTTGCTAGTTCCAACAACTAAAGTGCAATCAGTGCGCTTGAAAGGTGTGGCGTGTTTAAAGAAAGTTGCATCAAGAAAAACAGTGGAAAAGTCTCGGAGAGTAAGGGCATTTTAAAAGAGTAAAATGACCTGAATATATATAGTTTGGGCTTCTCCTCAACATACTTCTTATAATGACAATTATTAGAAGGCTGTCTGCCTCTAATTTACGCGATTTGCTGTGAGTCAGAAGTACATGAAAGAGAAATTAATCTTTTTAATCCGACGCCAATACTTGGCCTCGTTTTTCATTTTATAGTTTCTCAGAAAATACGCTGAACTGATCAATATGGATTTCATTAATTGCATAATATACATATGTTTGGCGCAACACAAAATTAAATTAACTGCCACCTCTACACCCGTTGGCCTACTCCTATATCCATTAATAAAAAGAGAAACACATGAACACATCTTTAAAAAGCGTAATTCCTAATAAAAAATATTGCACTTTGTCATATTAAAGCTATAGATGGATGGCTTGGTGGTCTGTTTCCTTAGGATGCTGGGTGAAAGGTCCTCCGCCCACTGACTCTACAGAGATCGTACGTGTCCTTCATTTTTCTTCTTTTTTCATTTCAGTACCACTAAGACTTGCACTTTAAATTACTCAAAGTTTGCCCGCCAGTACGAGTGAGTATGAGTAGGTCCTGCGATGGTCTGGCGTTTCGCACATTCACTTTTTGCCCTATGAGTCAATTGTGCCCAGGTTTGACTCCACCGTGCAACATTTAAATTGAATACACGGGTCCTACTGTGGAAGGACAGTAGGTTCGGTATTGATGGAAGGACAGAAAGCATAGTTTCCCGTATTTAAACTTGTTTGGCTGACTAGGAAATCGTTTCTTAGGTACGTGAAAGACACTGTAGGATGAGGAGTAAATTTTTATTGGAAACTCAGCTATTCCACAATACATCGTGAAGTTTTGTATTGTTTTTACTACTTATGAGGAACGTAAAATCATCAATGAATGCATTTTCAATGTAGGTGATAGCCACTATGGAGCCTGTGGTCTAACGATAACAAAACCAGTTTATCAATTCGTTTTCGGAAGCCACTTTCTAAAGTGAAGAGTTAGTAAAAGCCAGAATCTCAGTTGGTTGCAGTGGGTAGTGCCAGGGCTGTCTTACCATTATCATAGCCCCCTGGGGAAGGTAGTGCACTGGGGCCCCTGTTTTGATAGCAAAACAGAAACATACCTAGGCATCAGAAACATTGTGGGCCCCTATGCTCCTGGAGCCCCCAGCCAGTGCCCATATGTTAAGATGGTTTCACAGTACATATTCACACAAAAACTCACTCATACTGAATCAGTAAACATGGCTTGTTTAAAAACTAACATTGCTGTAATAGCTTTTTTTGTAACAAAACAGTAGAAAAGCAAGTTGAAAACTGAAAAAATATGAATTATGAACAGTACTGTACAGTAACACACAAATAAGATAAAAAGACAAAATAGGCAAAAATAGACTAGAATCAGATGTCATCAACCAGTTGACTTCAAAAGTAAAAATTTCACAATGACATTTTTAAAATATAGTAGGGAAGAATTCAAATGTTGTGTGATGAAACCAAATAAGCTGAAAGCACACATGGTGTTTTAGTATCTCAACTGCCGTTCATTCCTTGCATTTGTGGTTATTTAATTTGTTTTTCAACAAGCAGTTGCAAAATTCCAGTGGCACATTGGTTATCATAGATGTCTCACAGTTCTAAGACATTAGGGTCAAATTATGGCGTAGTCATTGTATGCATTGAATTTGCACATTCTCTTTGTGTCTGTGCTCTACTCCAGATGGTCAGGTATTTTTCTCCCATTTCAAAGACTTGCAGGTCAGTTCGCAGCTCAAAATAAGTCAGGTATGAGTGAATGCATTCATCCTGGTGGGATTCTGCCCTACACCCTGTTCTGCTGTTCTGCATAAAAGAAACACATCACAATCAGATCAGTGATTTAATCAGCACAGTATGTAATATGAACAAGAAGAAAAAAAATTCAGAAAGGCAGTCAATCCATCATTGTGAAATGGTGTCTTCATATGCATCCAATTAAATCCATGTGGGCAAGGTGGCTTCAACCTGGCGTCGATTCAGAAGAAGAGAAAGTAGAATACAACTATTTAAAGCACCAATGAAAAGTCATTTTAAAACAGTAAATATCACATTTATCACTTTTAACTAAGGGTGCAATTAAAATATGATGTGTCTTTTTGAATCAGCCAGCTAACAAACTGCATTATATTAAGTGATGTCTAGGCTTATATTTTGACATTACACACTGTGCTGATTTTTTTTTTATTAATTAGACACACAATGTTTTAATATTTGAAGTGGGCTGGTGTCCCATTAAAGGAGAAGTTTCTCCCAGGATAGACACATAACAGCTCTGCACAGGAAAAGCCTTAAAAATGGAGAGATATCTATTTTCATTTAATATGGTACTGACAAGCATGTGGATGGCATCACTGATGAGTCACCAACAATATGACCTGGCATTCCGTCATTCATATACAGTAAGCAGCTTCAGTGCCAATTTCAGGGGAGCTGATAAAAATGTCAAGCCTTCAAAATTCACATGGTCTCCAACTAGTGTGACAACAGTGCAACATCCTTCTAAGGTCAAAATTTAAACTTTGAGTTTTTAGAAGAATTACATGTTAGGTTAGGAAAAGATGTTAGGCTAAGGGAAAAAAAAATATTTATAATGGGAGGTCTGAAAATCAAAAGTCCACTTTATGAGAAGGATTTAGGAGTCATAGTGGAGTCACTGCTATCAACTGCCAGACAGTGTTCAGAAGCCATTAAGAAGGCAAACAGAATGTCAAGTTCAAGGAGGTTATACTCAAGCTTTATAATGAACTGGTGAGGCCTCATCTGGAGTACTGTGTATAGTTTTGGTCTCCAGGCTACAAAATGGACATAGCAGCGTTGGAAAAAGTCCAGAGAAGAGTGACTAGAGCTGAGTCTTTCCAGTTGAAGCAAAATGAGGTTAAGAGGAGGCATGATTGAAGTGTTTAAAATTATGAATGGGAATTAGTACAGTGGATTGAGACTGTTACTTTACAATGAGTTCATCAATAACATGGGGACACAGTTGCAGACTTGTTAAGGGTAAATTTTGCACAAACATTAGTAAGTTTTTCTATACATGGAGAACCATATACACTTGGAATAAGCTACCATGTAGTATGATAGACAGTAGAACTTCAGGGACTTTCAAAACAAGACAATACTCTTTTAAAAGAATTAAGTGGATAGGACTGGCAAGCTTCATTGGGCTGAATGGCCTGTTCTCGTCTAGATTGTTTTAATGTTTTCTGGCATACCTTCAGCATGTGAGTCTGTAAACAAGATCACTCAGGTAAGATTCATCCAGTCCAAATGAAATGTGCATCAACACAATCAAAAAGTTAATTGATTATAAGAAAAATCTATCCGGTAGTGTTCTAGACATGCAAAAGCAACATGTTGTAACTGCAGATAATTTGCTTGGAAGGTAATAGTGAACTGCTTTTTGCTGCAAGTTTTGCTCAGACACGCTATGATTAACTGTAATTATGAAACTTTACTCAATGATATTCCAAACAGAATGACACTGTGAGATGTTGTTATAGGCTTTGATGCTTGTACGTATTTGTCTAAGTGTATACACATTTTCCAGTCATCCATCCATTTTCCAAACCAACTTATCCAGGGCCAGGTCATGAAGGAGGTGGAGTCCATCCCAGCAATCACTAGGTGTAAGGCAGGAGCAACATCAGGGCAAGACACCAGTCCATTGCATTGTGGGCAAACCAGTGGACAATAGAGCCAGTTTTTGGCAGTTTTTGCATTGCCAATCTGACTAAAGTGCAAATGTTTGGACTATGGAAGGAAACCAGATGACCTAGAGGAAACCCATGACAACACACGGATAGCATTTAAAGAGCCTGACAAGAAAAGGTGCTTGTGCATTCTTTTATGATTAAAGTTTTTCAAGAGGCTGTCAATCATCACTGCAGTTAGACAATTACCTATATGTAATATCACAAGATTTAGAAACTCACAAGCTTCTTTGGGCATAAAAGACACACGGCCCAGGGGTTTGAGAGAGAACCATCCACCTGGACATCAAAGACGTCATCCATACATCAGGCTGACCTCTGAATGAAGACGAGCTGCATGAAAGACTGTCTCCTCTTTTTTTACTCTCCAGCACAAGATGTTTCCTTTCATGTTATTCTTTAGCTTCCATATCCTCACGGTTTTCAGTATTGTTTGAGCTTTTTGATTTTGGAACAAGGGTGTATTTGCAACTTTCCATCCAGACTTTGCTATTATTCATTATCATTTATTTCATTTATATTTTTTACTGCTGTTATTCTATTTTAATAAAAATTGCTTATTTTTTTAACTTCTGTTCTTTGTCTGCACCTCTTGGATGATTAAAGTAAATACAAGGCACTTAGTGTGGGTAGATAGCCACCTGTTTCCCAAAGGGTTAACAGCTGAGGAAGGACACCTCCAATAGTGAACAGCACAGCAACGTAGTAACACACTGCTCATAAATAGCAATAACCAAGGTGTATTAACTTCATTGTTTAGGTGACACCCACCTGGTCTGCTCAAGCCTGAAGTGGAAACAATTAAGTTCTGGTACTATCACTTTTTGTAGGCTTCTTTGTTCTACTCCTGATTTTACCCAATGTCTTAGTAGAGAGGATAGAGGGCAGGGGTGTCACCTTGGACTTTTGAGCACGATGATATTCCTACATTAGGTCTTAGAATGGTGAGGGGAGAAGTGTGGGGGGATGTTCAATGGAGCTTTGAGCGCAATGAAATTTGTAGATTAGATCTGATAGCAAAGGATGGGGCTTTTCCCTTGAAGGTCAAACAGAGAAGTGCCAATATGCATTATTTACTGCCAGTATGCAAAAAATGGAAGAAGTGCTGGTACTCCATACTGGTGCATATCAGCTCACTTCAAGCCCTGGACAGCATTAGTCATAATCAGTGCTTAAGTGTGGGTATGACTAGATACTATATGTACAGTATGTGTTAAGCACAGGGCGCATTCACAAAAGTTGGCCAATCTACTCGTGCCACAATAATGCTAGTACAATACAATACAATACAATTTATTTTTGTATAGCCCAAAATCACACAGGAAGTGCCGCAATGGGCTTTAACAGGCCCTGCCTCTTGACAGCCCCCCAGCCTTGACTCTCTAAGAAGACAAGGAAAAACTCCCAAAAAAACCTTGTAGGGAAAAAATGGAAGAAACCTTGGGAGAGGCAGTTCAAAGAGAGACCCCTTTTCAGGTAGGTTGGGCGTGCAGTGGGTGTCAAAAAAAGGGGGTCAATACAATACAATGCAGTACACAGAACAGAACAATTCCTCAATATAGTAAGAAATAAAAAATATAAATTTTAGAAGTACAGAGCAGAATTTAACAGTAGATGACATATCCCATAATAAGATTTGGATTTGTATAGAGTCCTGGAGACCTCATCCTTCAAGCTGCCTCCCCCATTTGGCCATTCCACGGCTGAAACAGTGCTGGGCCAGCCAATCCGATGAAAGTACATTTAGGTCTATGAGATGCATATACCATAGGGGTGTATATATATTTTTTTATGTATCTTATATATAAACATCTAAGCATGGAAGTGTGTGTGTCTGTCTGGCCCGGAAGTGAGAGGTGGAGTCAGGGTAAGGATTCTGCCTCCACAGAAACAAAACACAAGTGAGGCCAGCATGTCACCAAAATTGAAACCTCTGAAGAAAGACAAAGTCGCTTAGCCGCTAATATCAGCAAAATGGTATCCCTTTTACTTTTCCTCCCGCCACTAATGCACAAGCAAGGCAAGCACGTTGGCAAAACAAAAGCTCCAAAAACAGACAAAATCGATTAGCCACTAACATTGGCAAAATGGTACCCCTTTTACTTTTCCTCCCGCCGCTAATGCACAACCAGTGCATGCATGTCAGCAAAACGAATCCTCCTAGGAAAGAGTTGCACAGAGTAGTTCCTTTCAATTACTTGACATCTCTACATTTCAGTTTTTTTTTTCTGATGATTTCATTATATATATATTGATTGATATATAGACGGTATATATATATATATATATATATATATATATATATATATATATATATATATATATATATATATATATATATATATATATATATATATATTGTGGTACCCGGATGAGGGTGGTACCCAGCCAGGACGCCTGAGAAGACTGGAGGAGGGCTTAGGCCTCCTCAAGACCTCGAGGGGGCGACCGCCCTGGGGGCCACAGATACAGAGCTGGGAAGTTCAACCCTGTAGGGGCCCATGGTCACCACCAGGGGGACCCCAATACCTGGAGGACCCTGGACCTCAGCACTTCCGCCACATCAGGAAGTGCTGGGGGGAAGAAGAACAGGGACACCCGGAGTGCTTCCGGGGAGACAGCTGGCACTTCCGCCACACTGGGGCGTGTCGGTGGGAGATTGCCGGGAACACACCTGGAGCACATCTGGGTGCTTATTTAAAGGGGCCGCCTCCCTTCAGAGATGGACTTGAGTTGGGTGGAAGAAGGACAAGGTTTCTGGAGGAGAGAAGGAGGCGGTCGGAAGACAGAGAGAGAGAAGGCATTGTGTTGGCCTGGACTGAGGGGTATTGGGGTTGTGAGTAGTGACTTTGTAAATATGGAAGCCTGAAATAAATGTGATTACAACGTGTCTGCCTGTCTATATATATAATTCACTAAGCCGGAAGACAAGTAGCCACCCATGGAAAGCACGCCGGAAGGGGCGTGGATTCACTAAGCCGCAGACAAGTAAGCCGCCCATGGCGCACGCAGGAAGGAGCCACGCCCACCAACTCTAAGACCATTGGATACGACGACAACTCGCAGAGCTACGCCCACCAACTTGGACGCGTCGACTGGGAAAAACACCGTCATTTATGTTCGTCTGGGCTACAGTACACATGCACCTCTGAGCCACGTTGACTTTTCGCTTACGACGCACGACCGCATGCACCATAGCAAACTGTTTTACACGCTACATACAGCAATTCGCATCCGCGACAAACATGCGTCTTCTTAGATGGTCCTGCAGGAACACGGAAGACGTTTCCCCGCCCATCAACACTCCTTTTTCCCCGTCCCGCGTCTACCCTCGCTCTCTAGGCATTCACACTACCTGCTCATGTGCCCGGACGCAAAAACTCACCGACCACCCAGTTAGTCCCTTTCGTCTGTGCTATGAGTCCACATGCACCTCTGAGCCACATTGACTTTTCATTATTCTTTTCAGTTACGACACCCAACCGCGCCCCCCATCGAAAACCTGCCTATCAGTTGGGTTTTTTTGGAAAAATGTCATTGACGAAACTGTTGCTCTCAGACTTCGCAACATGGCTGTTGGCTTTGTTTGCCAGCATTGGGATAACTTCGGCGACGTGGTCACAAATTGCAACAACTCACCACACAAGGACGCCCTGTCTCTCGAGGCATTCACACTGCCGGAAAACAACCATGGGATACGTAGAAAATAGCCATGTCAGTCAACGCAGATCAGACACCCAGGCAAACAACACTGAATAATCAATAGCTGCAACTACTTTGCCCACCCCAACTCCTCACCTGAGTTGGTTTTGTCTGTGTTCAGCAGTGTTTCCCAAACTCAGTCCTGGTGAACCCCTGTGGTGGCAGGGTTTTGTTCCAACCAGATTCCTAATCATTAATGCCGGTGAAACTCATCAGGGATAAGTCGGTTTTTCAAACGCAGCCATGTAGCAGATTAGTCAGGATGTAATAATCCAAGATGAATGCGCGCCTGCGCGCTGAGTGAAAAGACAATGTATATTGAGTCTAGAAAACATGATCAGCAAGTCTTTGATAGGCTGCAACAAAATGATGAAAGAACGGGCACATTTTTTTCACACAGAGCTGAGTGGGTGGGTGTTAGTTAGTTAATTAGTTACTCTAAGGATTTCAAGATTTAATATGCACAAGCGGTAACACTGCAAAAACAGCCCAAACCAGAAAAGACGGTTGGCAAACAGTGGCTGACAAATTAAACGCGTGCACATTGTACTTTCTGAAAGCAGCGTTACGGATTTTGCAAATGTTCATTTTTTTCCCTCTGCTGAAAAAACATTTAAAAAGCAGCGTGATTATGCGGCGTATACTACGCCGCGGATTGGTATGCAGCGTGTAATAATAATAATTCATTACATTTATATAGCGCTTTTCTCAGTACTCAAAGCACTATCCACACAGGTAGGAACCGGGAAGCGAACCCACAATCTTCCACAGTCTCCTTACTGCAAAGCAGCAGCACTACCACTGCGCCACCTGTGAGGACAAAACAGTTTGTTTGTCGCGGATAATTTGCTATCCACACAGGGAGGAACCGGGAAGCGAACGCACAATCTTCCACTGTCTCCTTACTGCAAAGCAGCAGCACGGGCCACATGTTCATTTTTTCCCCTGTGCTTAAAAGACATTAAAAAAGTGTTTCTCAACTGTGACTCCGGAACAACTCAGTACGTGAAAAGCGGCCAGAACTGCAAACAACAATGAAAAGTCTACGTGACTCACATGTGCATGTGGACTGTGCAAAGAGGAAAACGACTCAGGTGACGAGTTGGGGGTGGGAACATGAGCAGGCAGTGCATACTGAAGGAGAAATCAGCAGACTAGCATGACGGACGGGGCGTAATGGGCGTCCTTCCCCTCTCCTCCCGTTTTCTTGGTGGTTTATTAAATTACGGATTTTTCAAATGTTAATTTTTTCCCTGTGCTTAAAAATCATTAAAAAAGCGGCCTGATTATGTGGCGTATGGTATAAATAAATATAAATTTATATAAATAAAATCCAACGTCTGTCTGTATATATGTCTCAATACTTTTCACAAGAGAACTACTTAACAGATTTAGATTGGGTTTTTTCTATAATTTGCTTGAACATTCCGGTTGATTTTGCAACCACTGCCACAGTTTCCCAACAAAACACTTCAACTATATGGGTGACCAAGTTGACAGACAATACTGAGAGGAAGCAGTGAAAACTGGCAATTCTATCCAAAGAGGAAAAGGCCACAGCAAGGGAAAGGGATTGGGTGCTCATTATTGTTGATTACTAGATTTCAGCCCATCTTAGACACGAGGCATGGCTAGTTAATATATACACTGTTTATATACTGCGTCTCTTCCAGGTTCCCAAAATCTAGCAGCTAATGAGTTGGCACGGAGTCAAATGTGTAACAAAAGAAATTTCTCTGTCCCATAAAGTTCTTTTTAAAAGTTTAGTAAAGATTTAAAAGGGAAGAAATCACAAAAATTCATAAAAAAGTTATTATGCACACAGAATAAAAGGAAAAGTGAAAAAAAGGTTTCTTCTCTGATTCAATACAATCTTAACATTCTCATCCATCCATCCATCCATTTTCCAACCCGCTGAATCCGAACACAGGGTCACGGGGGTCTGCTGGAGCCAATCCCAGCCAACACAGGGCACAAGGCAGGGAACCAATCCTGGGCAGGGTGCCAACCCACCGCAGTAACATTCTCATGTTAAACTTTATTTACTTTCTATACTTAAAGTTGTGTTATTTCCCTATGGCAAACCTACACAAGCTTCACTTTAGTACATTCAGTGCATTCTGTATATACAGTACGTACAGTCTGAAACGGTTTGCCATCCATGCTTTACCAACTGCAAGGCAGATCATAAACTGAAACTAGTCTGTAGTAAGAGAGACAAGAAATAATTAGAATATTTCATTTACAATTTAGGTGGCACGGTGGCGCAGTGGGTAGCGCTGCTGCCTCGCAGTTAGGAGATCTGGGGACCTGGGTTCGCTTCCCGGGTCCTCCCTGCGTGGAGTTTGCATGTTCTCCCTGTGTCTGTGTGGGTTTCCTCCCACAGTCCAAAGACATGCAGGTTAGGTGGATTGGTGATTCTAAACTGGCCCTAGTGTGTGCTTGGTGTGTGGGTGTGTTTGTGTGTGTCCTGCGGTGGGTTGGCACCCTGCCCGGGATTGGTTCCTGCCTTGTGTTGGCTGGGATTGGCTCCAGCAGACACCCGTGACCCTGTGTTCGGATTCAGCGGGTTGGAAACTGGATGGATTTATAATTTAGCTTGTGGGGGTTATAACAGAACCTCCCATTGACTATGCACTAATATATAGACAAACACTTTAATATAACTAAGAGGATACTTCTAGGAATTTAACATAACCTAACTAACTAACAAATGGCTCTTACATACTGTACATATATAGGGGTAGGGTCAAGAGAGTTCAAAAGTGATGTCTGGCTGTTTGTGTATTTGTGCTTCTGTCTGTGTGTCAGGTTTTGAGTCTGTGAACACAATAACTCATAAATTAATCTCCCCCCATTCCCCCCCCCCCCCCCCATAAGAAACTTTCCATCATTACTAGCATTAAAAATGCATGAATCTGCTTACTTTAACATAGACCTGACATTGATATTACCAATCCTGCTTGATCCATTTCAGGGCAGAGGGTGATAGGTATGAAATAATTCTTTATTGGGCACCATTCCATTGCAATGTCCATTCACATGCACCTATATTTACACGGGGTCAGTTTGGAAGTGGCAATCACCCTAACTTGCATGTGTCTGGTCATGTGAGAGGAAATCTGAAGAACCTGAAGGCCAAGTCCACAAGGGCACTGATTAGGCATAGGTTTTAAACCAAGGATGCTGGAGGCGTCACCACTTTCCTTTGCACCAATATGCCACACTGGAAGTATACTGATTTTATTATTTATTTATTAGATTTTGCAGTACAGAATGAGAAATATTTTGGTTTTTTTGCATATATTTCTGTCTCCAACTGCAGTACAACTGAGGAAGAACACACATTTGTTTAACAAGATAAGATTCTTCAATTTCATCCCACATAATAAAATATTATGTAGCAATATTTTACTGCTAAGATCTTGGCTTTATGTAGGGAAAGTCATATGCTGAGCACATCAGATTTTTGGCATTACTACTATCACACTATTTATAAAGCAATAAATGTTACAAGATGAAAAACAAATATCCCTTTTTGAAAACACTGGACAACCTGACATGTGACCTATTTTCATAACTACAAAGCTGAAATGAGTTTCAGTCAGACCCCTTGAAGGTGTTAATCACTTAAACAAACACATACTAACTCCATTTTTTTCTGTTGCTGCTTGACCAGCTATATAATATTGCACCAAAGAAAAAAATCACAGTAGCACTTCTGCTTTTCATTTTAGGTGCTGGAAATTTCTGATAATAATAATGTGAACAGGATATGCCTCACAAAGTTCAGAATTGTGCTAGTAATGCACTTTGGAAATTAGACTTTTTAAATGGGAAAATAATGCTTTCTGATTTTACAAGTATTGAAGTATTAAAACATAATTACTGTGCCATAGCCTTATTTATATCACAAGTTAGTATTTCATGTATTTGCCCAAATGTTTCACCAACCTCTGCCTAAGACTAATTTTAGCAATCACATACAAAATAAAGGGTTTAGATACTTAAGAATGTGTGTCATGGCAGCTTACCAACTTTTGAACCGCAAGAAAGGATTGCATTTTGGGGCACCAAAAGGAGAAATCAGTTCCGCTTAAACTCTAGTCTTGTGTTGTGATCTTTCTCCTAACTGGAGGACAACCTCTACCCCCATCACTCTGACTGTCTCTTAGGATGCTCCACGATCTACCACGTTGTACTTCTATAAGTCCAGGGCACCCAGATGACCTAGTAGTTAAATGACTGAAATGGGAGAGGGTAATCATTTTACAGAGACAGAGATAGGGAGACATAATGAAAATCTGAAGAAAAATGTTTTGCTCTTAGCCTATGCACAGCGAAGAATGCAAAACAAAAGTAAATTTAATTGAACTGGCAGCTTTGATCAACATGCAGTGCAATGTGAGTTGGGTCATTCAAATGTCTGTGGAGTAGCTACTGTATATACAGACTTTGTCTTAAAGCAAGGTTGACAAAATCCTCAATGACTCCATATGATTCTATTTCAGCTGTTTGACAAGTGATACAATGCTGCAATTCAGAATAAACACAATAAAGTATAAGAAATTATTTGTACCTTCAGTAATAAGCAGGTTCAATGATAAAGAGTAGATCATCTAGAACCATAAATTCATACATTTTTTTCAAATGAGCATTTTTCACTTTATCTTACCATTCACTTTCTCTTTCTTTTGTCTGATGTTTTTAACCTAACTTGACATTCATACATCTTCTTAATCCAATTCACAGTAGCCTTCGTTTATCTTGGCAGAAATGCACACAAGGAAGGAAACAACTCTGGGAAAAGCATTAGTCTTTCTCAGGGCCTACTCACAAACACCCCACATTCACCCCACTCGACACTCACTCACTCATGATGGTCTGAATCAATTATCAGGCCATCATATCGTTTGGGCTTTAACGGGAAATTAGAATACTCCAAGAAACATACAAACTACACACAAAGACCTCAAAATCTGAACTTTTTTCTATAATGCATATGACTGTATTATTTAACCATGTTATAACCATTTTGGAATTTCTCCATCTCAGACCCATAGTTTAGTAAGTGTTAGGGAAAACTTTCTGTGTGGGTTTGTGAAGTGTTTCTTACTATGTAGTCTCGCAGGTCCAAATGTGATTCCCCAATGAGAAGAAGCTAAGACGTTTGCAGTGAAAGGTTCCGTCCACAGGTTTTCTTCTTAAAAAAACTCCCCTAAATTCCTTCAGTGTATGTACTTTAAACAGGCTGCAGAAAGAGAACAAAAGAGAAAACAAAAAAGTTCAATTGCAGTTATCAATTCAGGAGCTCAGCAGCAAAAGGTAACAGAAGCTTAATGATTCATTTGTAAATTGAAATGAGCACAGCGTCACAAGAGACAGACAAACACACACATGTAGAGCACTGTAGCTACTGCTTTTGCCTGTCACTCTTTCTGTCATTTTGTCTTTTGCATGGCATAACAATACCAAACAGAGTTCAGATAAACATTGTGGTGTATTTTAGGTTAGGTTAGGTTAGACTAGATTAGGTAGAATTTATTAAGCCAGAGGGAAATTTGTTTGCAGCAGGATAGTACAAAAACAGAAGACACTGTTAAGCAGATCCAATAGATGAACAAAGAAACAACATTTGATAACCAATTTAATTGCATAAACACAGACTCAAGATCAATACAAAGAATAAACACTTTCAACAGTACACAAAATAATAATGCAGAATTTGATATTTAGTAGCAGCCCTACAAGTAACAGAATTTAAAATGGTTAGGAATTAAAGAGTTCTTAAACCTGTTGCTCTTTACCTTTGGAGCCCTAAATCTGCAGCCTGGTGGCAACAGCTGGAATTTGGAGAAAAGAGGCTGGCTACTATCTAACAGAATTGAGTTGGCTTTGTGTCTAACTTGTTTACAATACATTTCAGTGATAGTGGTCTTTTGTGAACCAATAATTTTACTGCAAATGTTTATAATGTTTTTAAGATGATTTATATTCTTATAGCTGAGGTTGCCAACCCAACAGATAAAAGGAAATGTAACAGTGGATTCAAAAAAGGACTTATAAAAAGTGTCATTATGGTTCTGTCGACTTTAAAACAGCTGAGTTTCCTAAGAAAGAAAAGTCATTACTTCCCTTTTTACAGATTTGTGTTAAGATCAATACATGTTAAAATGCTTCAGCTATATTCGTGCCATAGACGAAATAAAGAGCAAAAAAAAAAAAAAAAGATCAACTACATGTTAAAATGCTTCAGCTATATTCTGCCATGGCATGTGTTTATACTTGCATTTAGAAGATTGATGCCGTGCAGCCTTGTCTGTGGTTCTGCTGGAGTGGTGTAAGTATTATTAGGCACATTTACGGTGTTTTGAGTAACAAAATCTGCATCTCCTGTGGCTCTTAGTTGCCTACTCTTTCAGCGACAGTCCTTTCACTTCCTTTTGATGGGGTGTGACAGGCTGCTAGCTTCAAATGCATATTTTTCAAATGCAAACGTAGCTGCCATTCCTTTCAGCCTTATAGTCTTACCTGAACAACAGAAAGCACACATAGCACCTGCAACAACATATTGTTCACTTTTACCACTAATTCATTGATGTTTTCGATTGTATAATATATAATTTGATATCACAGTAGGAATTTTCTCTTGCAATAGATTATGTTTATTTTTAACACATTGCCACACATATGCAAGTAGGAGGACATTGTATGGACCAAGTGAAGGTAATTCCATGCCAGGCCGGGTGGTGGCGGTGTGTGCCAAATCTTCTTCTGTTGTCTCGGCAGACCAAAAATGGGAAAACCTGTCTGATTCAACCCTGAAGACATCACTTCTGGTTCCGGCGCCCAGAAGAGCATCACGTCCTGTTCCAGTACCCGGATACACGCCACTTCCGGTTCCGGCACCAAGAAGTGTGTCACTTCTGGTTTCAGCCCCAGAAACATGTCAATTCCCCTTTTGGCATTTAAAGCCGCCTTTATTCCAAGAACCCCCAGTCTTGTATTGGACTCTATCAAGGATACATCTGTCTTGATTTTCAGAACCCATTGCAGCTAGGGAAATTATACAGGTGGCTGCCCCAAACCCTTTTTTAAGTGTCGAGTCTGATCATTTCACAACATACCATTGTACTCTCTGCACATGTTATACATTTATATGCCTAAAGATATCATAGATTAAGATTAAGAGTCATAGAGTCATATCATAGATTAAGATTAAGAGTTGCATAGTGTTGGGGAGGAACGATCTCCTCAGTCTGTCAGTGGAGCAGGGCAGTGACAGCAGTCTCTCGCTGAAGCTGCACCTCTGTCTGGAGATGAAACTGTTTAGTGGATGCAGTGGATTCTCCATGATTAACAGGAGCCTGCTGAGCGCCCGTCGCTCTGCCACAGATATCAAACTGTCCAGCTCCATGCCTACAATAGAGCCTGCCTTCCTCACCAGTTTGTCCAGGCGTGAGGCATCCCTCTTCTTTATGCTGCCTCCCCAGCACACCACCGCGTAGAAGAGGGCACTTACCACAACCGTCTGGTAGAACATCTGCAGCATCTTATTGCAGATGTTGAAGGACGCCAGCCTTCTAAGGAAGTATAGTCGGCTCTGTCCTCTCTTGCACAGAGCATCAGTATTGGCAGTCCAGTCCAATTTATCATCCAGCTGCACTCCCAGGTATTTATAGGTCTGCACCCTCTGCACACAGTCACCTCTGATAATCACGGGGTCCATGAGGGGCCTGGGCCTCCTAAAAGCCACCACCAGCTCCTTGGTTTTGCTGGTGTTCAGGTGTAGGTGGTTTGAGTCGCACCATTTAACAAAGTCCTTGATTAGGTCCCTATACTCCTCCTCCTGCCCACTCCTGATGCAGCCCACGATAGCAGTGTTGTCAGCGAACTTTTGCACGTGGCAGGACTCTGAGTTGTATTGGAAGTCCGATGTATATAGCCTGAACAGGACCAGAGAAAGTTCAGTCACCTGCGGCACTCCTGTGTTGCTAACCACAATATCAGACCTGCAGTTCCCGAGACGAAAATACTGAGGTCTGTCTGTAAGATAGTCCACGATCCATGCAACCAGGTATGAATCTACTCCCATCTCTGTCAGCTTGTCCCTAAGGAGCTGAGGTTGGATGGTGTTGAAGGTGCTAGAGAAGTCCAGAAACATAATTCTTACTGCACCACTGCCTCTGTCCAAGTGGGAGAAGGATCGGCGTAGCAAATAGATGATGGCATCCTGTGCTCCCACCTTCCCCTGTTATGCAAACTGCAGAGGGTCGAGGGTGTGGCGAACCTGTGGCCTCAGGTGGTGAAGCAGCAGCTCCATGGTCTTCATCACATGCAACGTCAGAGCAACAGGCCGGAAGTCATTCAGTTCACTAGGACGTGATACCTTTGGGACTGGGGTGATGCAAGATGTTTTACAAAGCCTGGGGACTCTCCTCTGCTTCAGGTTGAAGATGCGGTGTAGAGGACTCCCCAGCTCCAGTGCACTGTCGTGGCGATACTCCATCTGGACCCACTGCTTTACTGGCACAAAGTCTCCTCAGCTCTCTGCTTACCTGGGCTGCTGTAATTGTGGATGGGGGGAAACTCTCTCCTATGCTGGTATCAGCAGTAGGATGGGTGGCGGGTGCAGTACTCCGAAGTGACAGTGGGTTAGGGTGGTCAAACCTGTTAAAGAAGTTGTTCATCTGGTTTGCTCTCTCCACGTTTCTCTCGATGGGGGCACCCCGCTTCGAGCTGCAACCAGTGATGATCTTCATTCCATCCCACACTTCCTTCATGCTGTTGTTCTGCAACTTCTGCTCCAGCTTTCTCCTGTACTGCTCTTTTGCCACCCTGAGCTGGACTCGGAGTTCCTTCTGCAAGCGCTTGAGCTCATGCTGATCACCGCCTTTAAAAGCCCCTTTCTTCTGGTTCAAAAGGCCCTTGATGTCACTTGTAATCCATGGCTTGTTGTTAGCATAGCAGCGTACTGGTCTTACTGGAACTACAATGTCCATACAGAAGTTGATGTAGTCAGTAGTGCAGTCAACAACCTCCTTAATGTTCTCACTATGCAATCCCTGCAGGATATCCTAGTCCGTAGTTCAAAAGCAGTCTCTCAGAGCCCGCTCTGCCGCAGGGGTTCACTTCCTGAATGAGCGTGTGGTTGTAGGTAGCTCCCTCACTCTTGGTTTGTAGTGAGGATGAAGCAGAACCAGGTTATGATCTGCTTTCCCAAGTGCAGGCAGCGGGGTGGCGCTGTATGCATCTTTAATGTTTGTATACAGTAGGTCAATAGTCCTATTTCCCGGGTGTTACAATCCACATACTGGGAGAAAACAGGTAATGTTTTGTCCAGCGTCACATGGTTAAAATCTCCAGCAATTAGCACAAGCGCCTCAGGGTGCTGTGTTTGTAATTTAGCAACAGCAGAATGAATGATGTCACCCGCTATCTCCACGTTTGCCCGAGGAGGGATGTAAACAATAACAACAATGACATGTCCAAACTCTCTGGGCAAGTAATAGGGACGCAGACTTACGGCCAACAGTTCGATGTCCCTGCAGCAAGTGGAGATTTTGACGTTTACATGTCCAGAGTTGCACCATCTTGTATTCACATTGAGAGCGAGTCCTCCTCCTTTCTGCTTCCCGCAGGTTTTTGCGTCTCTGTCCGCTCTAACTGTGCTAAACCTGGGTAGCTCTACGTTAGCATCTGGGATGCTAGTTTCACAAAAACACAAGAAACTGCATTCCCTGTAGGTCCTGACATTTTCCACCAGCGCAGCCAGTTCGTCGATCTTATTTGGTAGTGAGTTCACATTTCCCAGGATCACACAAGATGTTTAGCCTTTAGCTTAGCTCTGGCTCTGCTGCCACGATACCGCCTTCTTACCTTGTCAGGTAAATAGGGAACCACACTGGCACGGGCATTTGTTCTCAGCGTTTGAAGTTGACTACTTGAATAGATGAGTTTCGGCCTGTAAAAATCCATGTCCAAGTAGAAAAAGTAGTAAAAAGTGTCCAGGGAATGAGTCCACATAAAAGAAAGTGGTAGAAGTGATCAGTGAAATAGATAAAAAGGTAGAAAGATAAAGTCGTACACGGAGCTGCTGGAAAGGCCGCCACTCGCGGCGGCGCCTGAGTCATGACTTATAATTATAAGCTTTCTTTTTGTCAGATCATGCCACCTTCATGATGCGTTGGATTGGTTTAGAAACGTGACACTCAGTCAAATTGTTCCCACTTAGTTTGAATCAAAATTCAGTCGTGGTTCTCTCCAGATGCATATATTATATGTCTGGCTGTACAAGGCTGCTGACTGTGCCATGTCCTGTTTTTTGGTGTTTCCGAATTCATTACCTATAGGGTCATGTGCTAGTATCTTGCTTTCAGTTTTGACTTACCAGGTATTTTTAATCTCAGTTCTGAATAATAGAAACTTCTAAATCTTAAATTATCACGTACATATTCGACACTTGATAGTCAATAATTATGTTTTCTTTCAATCTGCTTATTTTTATGTGGAATTCTTTTTGACATTGTTTCACTTGTGTATAAAACTCTGTAATTATCACGTGTGTTAAATTTATATTCTGAACTCACTTTTATGCAGTAGCTTGCTTAGCATTATGTTTACCCCAGAAAAACTAGACAAAAGTGTTGAGTTCTTTTCAACAACAGAAAATATTATTAGGTATAACAGAAACATGTAAATACCACTGCTGTACAGTTGCATATTTAGTAAACCTGCGTTGAATGATATGTTTTGAAACTGTCAGAAACACATATAGGCACTGTTTGATCAGATGTCAAAAGGTTACTTTGCAATATTATTTCTGTTGCTTGTGCATGAGAAGGTAAAATGTCAGTTCCTGATTCACATGCTCAATACTGCCCATTGTGTTTTTGTAGCCTAACAATGCAAGGCACAATGACTTTCAAATTTCCCCTGACATGAACTTATAAACTATTATAGAAATTATAAACTAAGTTTGATAGATTTTTATTAAAATGTAATAAGCAGTTATATGGAGAATATGTAGGTTTTTTTTTTAAGTCATTAACAGTATTTTCAACCTGATTTTCATTCTGCTTTTCCAGGTGTTCTGGTTATTTAATTGATTATTTACTAATTAGTGAGTCTGACACTGAAGTTGTTGCTGCTTTCATCCTGGGTGTCTGCTGTGCTGGTTGTAAATTGTCACTATTAGGGTTAAATGAATTTATAGGGTTAAATTAATTTATGAAGCATTTATAGTTTTAGAAAAAATAGAAATATTTCTAAATGTCTTATAAATGTAAAAAAACATACTGTTGTGTTTTTCTGAATGCAGAATAAGAGAAGAGTAAAAAAGACTAGCTAATTAAATGAGATCAGTTGCTTTTGATTATTATCACCGATTGTGAATCTGGCTGGAAGAAAAACCTACAGCCACAGTGGGTCCCCAGAATCGAGTTTGGGAATCCCTGCCCTAGACCAATGGCAGTTAACCTGAGTGAACACAAAAAAAAATTGGAGTGTAAAGTGAAAGAAAAGACAGAAAGAGGCTGAAAGAAGATGTTGGATTTACACCTCAAGAAGAATTAAAACAGCGGTCATTTCATTATTAACACTTGTATTGCTTTGAGAACATGATGATGTCACCAATCAGCACTCAGTTGCTGTTGTTTATTTATGTATTTGAAAGTGGGAGTTGAAATGATGGCCGGATTAGTCACCTTTTAATACAGCACCATGCATAGCCCTCTTAAATTAGTGGAGGCTTCCCCTTCATACTCTGATTGTAATGAACATGGTTATAGCTGTGCGTCCACATACATTTATGTGCCTATCCTGGCTTATCACATATGTCCATCTACAATTGAAATTTGTGTATTTTCAAAACATCCACATTGCCTAAAATTTGTAAGGCAAATCTCTAACAATACAACATCTAATATGTTAAGGGAAAATGATCATTTCTGGAGTGCACAGGAAGAGAAGCTGTAAAAAAATGACTATTGCTGAAATCGAATCAGTAAGCACTGCCTTTATGTCATAGCTTGGGTGTTTGAAGTCAAACTAGTGTTTCATAGTATAACAGTTAAAATGTGCCAAACGTGATGAAAATACAAACAAAACATATTTAGATGGGACTGAATGGGATGCAGCCTACAATTATGAGTAATTATCGCTGTCCATTTCAGTGGCAAAACTGAATTAGCACACAGGCATAAGTAATAATAAAGTCAGATATGTGAGACAGCTTGAAAACAACAAAATAAAGACTTTAATAGGAGCTCTGAAATGATAATAATCTTGCATGACAAGATAATAATTTACTAAAACATTATATTCACATTTAGTCTTAAAGTTGCAGTAAATCTAAAAAAAAGCAGGGACAGATTTGGAAAATTAAGTCATCAGCAGTTTGCAACATTTGAGTTAATTGAACTTTCCATTAAATGTTACTTTTCCATAGCTGTTATTAACCAGCTAATGTCTCCTCCGTATACTGATGCAACCTAACAGCAAATGTGACAAACCTAATTTGAAAAGTATGCTATTATAAAAATAGATTTAACAAGATTTGAAAACATCTTTTATTATTGATTTTCTATTATTCTCTAATTTGAATGGTAAAAATAATAATGTCTACATTTTTAGTATTAGTTTTAATAATTTTTTTTTCAGTTAATGGATAGAAAATGTAATTTAATAAATATATTAATTGAATATGGTTAAGTTAAATCAAGTAGCTTGTGATGATCATAACATTATTTATAAACCCCAAGTCCACTGCTTTGTCACACATAAAATTCAAGTTCTGCACTGTACATTTTTTGTGAATTAAAAGTATAGAAATTTTAGGCTTTTTAATTTTTATTCCATATCAAACCATACTTTTAAACATTAATTTGCTTATAAAGCTTCAAGATTTTTTTGTATATAAGAAAAATTAAAAAAACACACATTGACCCCATATGATATAGTTATATGAGATAGTTAAGCAAAACTATATTTCTTGAAAGTACTTAATTCATTTAAAAAAAACAGGTGGCACCCAGAAGCACAAAAAAGTTTGTACTAGACCAAACTGCATTGTGACCTCACAAATTATAAACTAGTATTAACCCAGAGCAGTGAGTTATAAGGTTGTAACCTAGAATGTTCTGTCTTCAGGACATTACTTGGTTTGTAAATTGCAAGTAAAAGAAGGCAATCTCAAAAAATTGTATTTAGGGGGTGTTTGTAATTCTTTAATCTTCTTGTTTTTGATATTGTGAGTTATCATTTTAATTGTAGATTCTTGCTTTATATTTTATGAAGAATCTACACCCTAACGACATCACTTTCAGTTCCAACTCACAAGACCCCACCTCCTTTTGATATCACTTCCAGTTCCAGAATGCTATTCACCCATGCCATCACTTCCTGCAGCCAACTATACTGTATACAGTATACCGCCTCCATTTTCTTCTTTGTTAGCTCCATTTTGAACTCTGTCTGTGATCACGTCATTTCCTATTTTTTGCTCCAGTATACAGGGGAACATACTGACAAAAAAAGAGAAAAAAATATTAAATATATCTAATTTTTATGACTTACTATTTCACATAGGTCTTATACTTAGGAACCAGTGCTCCAATATTCCAGACCTATTTAGAGTATAGTATTCCCTGTATACTGGAGCAAAAAAAAAGGAAATGATGTCATCACAGACAGAGTTCAAAATGGAACTGAAAAAAAAAGAAAATGGAGGTGGTATATAGTTGGCTGGAGGAAGTGATGTCATGAGTGAATAGCATTTTTAACCGGAAGTGACACCAGAAAGAGGTGGGTTTTTGAGGGTTGGAACCGAAAATGATGTTGTTAGGGTGTAGATTCTTCAGTTGTTCTGCAGGGAGAGATGAGAAAGAGTTAGAGGGCAGCGCCAACCCCTGGTTCAGTGGGTAACTGCATCTATATATGCATCTGGAAACTGTCGCCCAAACGCATGTGTGTGACAAGAGTTGCAATATCCTGACAATAGATTTATTCACTCAAAAGTAATACAGAAGAGATATAAATATAACACACTTTCTCCCAACAACTACTTTAACATATATGTTTATACAGGTATACACAGAGAATGGTGTATGGAGTGGTGGCTCCGAGGCTAGGGATCTGCACTGGCAATCAAAAGGTTGCCGGTTCGAATCCCGTAAATGCCAAAAGAGACTCTGCTCTGTTGGGCTCTTGAGCAAGGCCCTTAACCTGCAATTGCTGAGCGCTTTCAGTAGTGAGAAAAGTGCTATATAAATATAAAGAATCTATACTAATAAAAGGCGAAGCCCTCACTCACTCATCACTAATTCTCCAACTTCCCGTGTAGGTGGAAGGCTGAAATTTGGCAGGCTCATTCCTTACAGCTTACTTACAAAAGTTAGGCAGGTTTCATTTCGAAATTCTACACGTAATGGTCATAACTGGAACCTCTTTTTTGTCCATATACTGTAATAGACTGCAGCTCGATGGCCGTGGGAGGCGGAGTTGCGTATCGCGTCATCACGCCTCCCACGTAATCACGTGAACTGACTGTGAACGCAGTACATAGAAAACAAGGAAGAGCCCCAAAGAGCGCTGAAGAAAACATTCATTACACAATTGAGAAGGCAGCGAAACAATAAGAAGCGAGCGAGTGACGCATACAAGCATATTCATAAGTGCAGCTACTGCGGAAACAAAGCACGGTGTAAACCGTAAGTTTAAATTAAGTTTATAGAAACGCTCCCACTGCCGTTTGCAATACCATATTCGCGACATACAAGTTTAATGAGAAGACACGAGGTATAAACGAGACTTTGGATCACTTTGTAACGGAGTTAAAATTGCTGTAGTGAGAAACTTTTAAGTGCCGGGTCTTAGCCAACATTAAATAAAGCCGTGGACATCGCAACATCACAAAGAGAGCGGCTCACGTGAACTGACTGAATGCAGCACGAGTGATCATTTCGATGAATCAAACCTGTTCAAAAAATACATTACACAATTGATAATGTAGGAAAAGAATATGAAGCGACTGACGCATACAGACATATTCATGAGTGCAGGTACTTCAGAAACAAAGCACAGTGTAAACCTAAAGTTTAAATTAAGTTCATAGACCTACAAAAGGTTGCCATTGATTTGAGGCAAGATTGCTTTTCTCCTGTACAACTATACGTTGCATTCTCAACAGTAAGCTTGCACGGCTTGGTCATATTACAACCAGAGTGCTGAACTAACAACGTGGTATACAAAGAGAACTATAACAATCGTAATAAACGAACAATAAAACAATACAGAACCGCTAAGCAAGGAGAAAGGACGGCCTTATATGGCGTTCGTTTATAAAACAGCAGAGAGGCTGTGTAAAGGCAGCTTCACAAAAAAACAGATCCTTAACAAATTGTTATTGGTATATTTTCCCTCAATTTAAAAAGGTTTTCTTTTCTTCTTAATAAAAATTTAAAAGCAGTACTTCACCGCTGCGAAGCACAGGGATTTGGCTATATATATATATATGTATATGTATGTATGTATGTATATACAGTATATGTATATGTATGTATGTATGTATGTGTATATATGTATGTACTGTATGTATGTATGTATGTATGTATGTGTGTGTGTATATATGTATATGTATATATATGTATATATATGTATATGTATATATATATGTATGTATGTATGTATGTATATATGTATGTATATGTATATGTATATATGTATTTATGTAGATATGTATATGTGTGTGTGTGTATGTATGTATGTGTATGTATATATATGTTTACATAACCTCTTTAACACACTACTTCTCCGCTGTGAAGCGCGGGTATTTTGCTAGTTATTAATATAATCAAAAAAAACACTTCACATTTTTGGGGAAGAGCAGTCCCCATAAATAAGAACAGGAGACTCCAAAGTAAAGGAAAGATTATTCATTACTAGACATAGTTATACAGGGGAGTATCCAACAAAAGAGGAAGGCTTGTCCATATACAAACCAGAGTAGCTTCTTTCTCTTCCACTGCATCAAATGAGCAAGTGCCTCCAGGTTCCCACCCAGACCTAGCATAAGGGATAGAGAATCTTAATAGCCCAATCCAGGAATATTTCCAGTGTCACTGAATTTCTTTAAAGAAGCACTTTCAGGTCAGATTCCACCCTGTAAAACTCTCCATAACAATTACCCAGAGCTCCACTTGCAGCCCCAGGTATCGATGCAAAATTACATATTCATTTTGCCTTGAAGGCACAGGCATGAATACGGGCCGTACAAACATTAGTAGCAAGCTCCTGCATTGCCGCCAGTGGTTGATTTGGGGGAATGAAATATTAATACACTTTTGTCACACCTTCCATTATAATATTCCTACTGGGAAGTGCATAATTATCTATACAAGATATAGTAAAATCCATTGCAGCTCACACTGTGTTGCAATGTTAATTGATCTAATTTTCCATCTAATTTGAGTATGTATAGTGAGAAACAAGTAAGGTTTCCTGAAAATCAAAGAAAGCATACACAACTGTATCAGCATGGAATAAATTGCAGCACATATGCTGACACAGCTATCCACCTGAGCTGCTGAACTTTTAGTGAGTTACAGTAAGTTCAAAATAAATTTGATTCATTGGGAACACTGTGTTTAAGTTTTTCCAGGCAAGATTTTAGACCAAATAAATTAATGATCTATGAGAAACATTGGTCTGGATACACAGTATATTGCATGACTTATATAAAGTATATTTGTAAATGTGCTTGTTACAATATATTAAGGGAAATATATACTTCATTATGTTTCAGATAGAATCTTAAACATATATATTTGAACTACATATATTTTACATTAATACTGACAGATATGTCCACATATCTTTCAAAGGGCTATGGCACTTGATGCTCCTGTATGCCTCCATCTTCCATGGCTGCTGTATATCCCTTTAGAAAATATCCGTAAACATTTGAATGCTTTACAACATGCCGTTAAATTAATGCAACAGCATGTAGTTATTTTATATGCTGATGAGCTGCCTACGTTCTTGCAAGAACTGCAAAAATTTATAATAATAATATGCTTCTGAGAAGTCAGCATTAACAATAATGAGTGTTTAAGCGATTATGGCTCCAGCTCTCTCATTTCTTCCTGAACAAAACCTATGTGTTAGTGGGTGTCAACAGCAGTGAATGTGTAAGCGGGTGCACATAGGCAGTAGCAACTCGAACAGTCATGAGCACATATGTGTCTGTTGAGGAGATGTTCTTCTGACTGAGGGGTGAGCATGGACTTCAAGGTAGTTAAGCAACAGGAGGCAGAGTACAGATAAGAAGAGCAGTGCCAGCTCTAGTTTTTTTGTTGCCCTAGGCAAAAGTGAAAATGTAATCTTGAAGGAAATTACTACACATAATTTTGTAGATTGTAGAGCGGTTTCCCCTTGGAAGACTGTCAGACTGAACACCTGTGGTTGTCATTTAGGGTTTCATGCAAATCACACATTGAGCGGACGCAGTGGTAACAGGGAGAATCAAGGGTAGGACACCCAATGAAACCTTTGCCGTCCTGGGTGACCACCTATTTTGCCTATATTATAATGCCACCCCTGAAGAGGAACATGCATCAGGTGAGGTGAAATCATCAATGGAGCCCCTCAGTGGGTCGGTTCTTGGACCAGTACTTTTTATGATTTATATTAATAACACTGATCATGGTGTAGTTAGCAAACTTGTAAAACTCATAGATGTTAGTAAAATTGGAGGAACAGCAAATACTGAGGAAGCTGCAAAAATAATTCAAAAGACATAAACATTTTTCAGAACTAGGAAAACAACTGGAAAAATGTAGAAAAGTGCAAAACACTAAACATGGACAAAAGGAACATCAATTATGAAAACAAGATAGACACAATTCTTCACGAAGCAACCTCTGAACAGGATTTAGAGGTTTACATGGACAAAGTGGTGTTATTGTCTAAGCAATGTGCAGAAGCAACTAAAAAGGCAAACAAAATGTTAGGTTATGTCATAAAAACTGTTGACCACAAACTGAGGCACGTTATGCTCTAAATATATAATGTACTAGTGAGAACATATCTCGTGAATTTCTGGTCACTATGCTACCTAAAAGACACTGCAACACTTGAAGCTGTCTAGATGAGAGTAACCAGATCCTTTTTAGGACTTAAGCAAATGTCCTTCTCTGACTGACCCAGAGAATTAAACCTGTTTAGTCATGAGCATAGAAGACTGCAATTCTAAGTGTCCAAAATTGTCAAAGGTATTGATAAAGTAGATCCAGCCATAGTTTTTTAAGTAAATGGTGAATCATGTATGTGAGGATATCAGTGGAAATTAAGGATAAATGTGTTTAGGGTTGAAGCCAGGAATTATTTCTTTACTTCAAAGAATTGTGGGAATCTGGATGAAATGACTGAGTCATGTGCTGCAGACACCTTGACAACCTTTTATGAATTATCTAGATGAGATATTAGGGGAGGTTAGCTACTAGCTGAAGAAACAAGCTTGATGGGCTGAATGGTCTCCTGTCACTTGTCAGATTTCTTATGTTCTTACGAGGTAACCATTTCTTTGGTAAAAATCTCCTAACAGGTCCGAAAAATAACTTTTATTGTAATCCAACAATGTGAGGCATCAGAACTAACATCTGCCACTCAATAGGATTACCAATACAATGCAAAAATGATAAAGTAAATAAGTGTAGTTCGAATCGCTTAACTAAAATACCTACACTTTGTTAATTTACTTATAGATAATTCTTGTTACGTGTATTTGTACTTTGTTAACATATTCAAGATTATGATACCGTATATGCTCGCGGATAAGTTCTCCCACGGATAAGTAGGAACTTGATTTTATTGTATAATTTCTGGTATTTTCGAATGCCGGCCGTATAAGTCGAATGTAGAATACTCACACTATTGCTCCAAGAGATTATGAAATGCTAATGCCCACCTGAGGGACCACAGAGCACACTGCCTTTTTTTTCTATGTATTGTGCCTATGTGACCACAAGGTAATACCCGAACTATTCCGAAGTGACGTTTGCACTGTTTTGTGTTTTTTGTATCTCACACCCTCATACACCTTTATCGTAAGAGCATTCCTTATCTACGATGGAGCGTTCGATCAGAAGAAAATATGAAGCTAGTTTTAAATTAAACGTCGTTGAAGTAGAGAAACAAATTGGTAACTGTGCTGCTGCTGCAACAAAATCCGATGTGTCTGAGAAACTGATGCAAGATTGGAGGAGGAAAGAAGATGTAAAAAAAAAAAATGTAAGTGTTGCATATTTGAACGGGCGCATAAGTTGGGGTCTGATTTTATGATTGATTTTTCCCGACTTATACGTGAGTATATACGGTAATTCTTGTTATATTTATGTTTGTGCCTTTTTATGTCTGGTGATTTAAACCTGGAATTTCCTACAGGATTAATAGAGTTTCTATCTGTGTCTTTAAAGATGGGTTGTGGTACCACAGAAACAAGAGCACACATTTCTCCAAATATGAAGCATCCTTAAACAATTGTTTTATAAAGCTCATGTAAACAACACAGTGCAAAAGAAATCATTGGCATTAGACTGACTCTATTACTGTTTATGTAAATCTTCAATTGTCTGTTAGGTCCAAGCTTCTGGTTGCGTATCGTCCTATGGGGTTGAATAGCTGCTCCTGCATCACCAGTTTCTCAGTGTGAATTTTAGGCTCTCAGGTCAAAGTTAAATGAAGTGCTGTAGTTTCTTTGTTTGTGTACTAGACATTCACACTGCTGTATTTTTCCATTTCAATTGACTGCCATGGCGTCTACAAATGTAAATTGCAGCCAATTTAGTCAAAGCAGGAGAGGAAAAGTGAAAATGACATCAGTATGCAGTATTGCAATTGATACTTCTCATTTGAGAAGATAATTTTTGGTACTAGCTCTCAAGAAATAATTGTCTCTACTTGAGAGCTGAGGTAGCAGTACTGTTCCTCAAAGGCTGGCCTTGCAAATGAGTTTGCTAGCCCTATATAATTATGTCTTTGAAAAATAGTATGCTTTAACATAAATAACATCTGTATTCTACTTAAATTATACTTTTTGCCTTATCTTGTGTTTCTATATTAATTCATGCTATGGTCTGAAACATGTTTAAAGTCATATATTTTATACACACTATATTCAGAGGTCTAATGTAGTTTTTCATCCATATTTAGGGATTAGTTTCATCACATGGGAAATAAAGAAAATGTAACATAACCCGGGCAAAATATAATTTGCGGCTGGAATGATTTATGCAAAGTGCAACCATTTGTGTCTACACTTGGCAAAGGGCACCATAGCATGCAAAAGACATTTTTATTGTTAGATATTAAGTTAAAGTGTAGCAGGAATTGCGTGCAGCTCTAAAGTCCTGTGGATTAGTGGACTAGTCAGTAGCAGCATGTTGTACATTCTTTTTGAATGGCTCTTTTTGATGAGGTGCTCATAACACCTTAATGAGCTGAGTTACATCCCTTAACCTAACCTCAAGCAGCCACTTAACATTACAAAGCCTGCTTAGTTTTAGGGTTAATCTTAGAATATACCAACAAAGAGCTTTGTATACATGCATTTAACAGAATCAAAAAAAGATGGTCAGATTTACCAAGGTGTGTTTTTTCATGTCCTTTATTAAAATAAATGCTCATATTTATGTTAACAAAGCAAACATAACGTTAAATTATGGTCTTTCACAGCAACGAGTTTCAAGAGAATTATCAGGAGTGGAGTAACACAAGTATTTAGGATTCAGCTCAAGCTTATGAAAAACCTACAGTATGTCTTTTCTGGCTTTAAATTGCAGTGTTCATTAACTTCAGCATTTCATTTTGAAATTCTAGGAAGACCACTTCCCATCCTGGCTGCCATGGGTACAAGGAAGAAAGCCAGTGTGAATGTAAGGCAAATACATTGCAAGGAACACTTATGTACACACTTCTACTGATTTATTCCACTATCAATTTGCTTTTACTGGTGAAGGTTGAAGTGGCAACGTGCTGAGCTGAACAGATCACGTCATCCCATCCTCAACTGTTTTTTCCAGCTCTTTCTGGGAAATCCCCCAAGACTATCCAGTGGATCTTTTCCTGGTGAGCTGTGCCTGATAAATCCAACCTATGGAAAGTGGCCAGTCTGCATATTGGCCTAGCATGCTTAAACTGTGTCAACTGACGTCTCTTAATCTGAAGAAGGAGCAGTACAAATCCAAGTTCCTCTCATACTGATAAGCTCCTCTACAAAGTGTCAGCCAAGCAGCCCTGAGTAGGAACCTTGTTCCAACAGCAAGCATTTCAAATTTCATTCTTTTAGTCACCCCTGTGAATGTAAGTGATGTTAGAGATGTTAGAGATATTGTATATAATGTCCAGCATGTTTGATGACTTAGTGGCAGCTTTCAAGTCACTGTCGCATACAATATCAGCCAAACTGCCTCCTCTGCATTGACTTAATGGTCAATCTCACCTTCACTTAAACAAAATACATACTTCTACCTATAAGGAGCAAACCATTCTTTTCTGAAAGAGAATCATGGCTTAGTTCTAGAGTGCTGATTCTCATTCCAGTCACATAACATTGAGCTGCTATGCACTGCAGCGTTCACTGGAGATCATGGTCCATTGAAGCGGAACAGGTCAGCATACTCCACAAACTGCAATGATGCAACCCTTAAATTCTCAAACTATATACTCTTCAGTCCAATGTTGTGCATTGATATTCTGTCCATGAATCATACAAAAATGAGAGGAGGGAAGACACATACTTGGTGAAGTGCAATGCCCACACTGAATGGTCTCAGTTTAATGCCAAATATGTGAACAAACATACAGTAACTCCCTTTCCTGGTGATGAAGTGGCCACAGAACCAAACCTTATACAGTAGCTTTCTCCAAGATACCACAGGGCACACAGCCATAAGCCATCTACTAATCCACAATGCAAGGGAAAGGCAAACTCTCATGACCTTTCAAATTTCTGTGCAAGAACAAAGAGGTGGTCTATTGTTCTACAGCAGGACTGAAAATGCATTGCCCCTGTGGGATGTGAGGTCCAGCTATTGGACAGTGTCTACATGCCAGTTCTTCATCATAGGCTTTTACAGGGAGACTGAGGAATGAGATCCTTTGGTAATTGGTACACACTCTCTTGCCAACCTGTTGATAAAATGAAGACCTTCAAAACATCCCGACATTATTCAGTGCTGTTTGCATTTCCAGTTACACTCTGGCTGCCTTATACATTACAGAGGTTGTTAATGATTTAATAACAGAAGTAACTTCAAGCCCAATCCTTACTAATGCTTCTGGCAGTGCTTCCTCAGAGAAGGATGCATTTGCCAGCTTTGAAAATTTCTCAAAGTGCTCCTTCCCTTCCAGATCATATAAAAATAATGGAACACACAGAGAATTCCCACTGAGACACATGGAGAACTTGTAAAATCCACACAAACAGCAAGAAATCTGAGAGCTCACTACAAGTTCCTGGAGCTGTAACTTAAAGTGCTTACTGTTGCACCATCATACCACCCATGGTCAGAATAAAATATTTATACCGTGACTTCAGCTGTTCACACAAATTATATATCTCACACATTCTACTCGTCTGTATCACCCTAGCCACCACTCTATATTTCCTCTTCAAAAGGAAATTTTATTTTATTTTCATATTTCATCATTTTCATTTTTCATGTGAATTGATCTTATAGAAAAGCAAAAAAAAAAAAGGTAAAACCCTAAAGTTCATGTACTGTAATAAATCCTATACTGCATTTCAGTTTATGAGAAATCTATGTGATAGACATGTGAAATTATTGCTACTTTAAAGTTTAAAGAGACAGATTTGACTTTGAGACCTAAGTTTATGACAATATTTAGAGATATCTAAAAATGCATTTCAAGATATCTTGAAACACATCTTACGAAATCTTAGAATGAATTATAAACATCTGATAATATATTTAGTATATTTCCAGATACAACAAATGCACTTCAAGAGATGCTCGAAAATCTTACATTTAAAAATATTATTGAATGATATTTCTTATGTTTGTCAGGAACTCCAGTCATTTTAAATGCATCTTGAAATGCATTTATAACTCAAAATTGTCTAGTTGTTACTTGAAATGTAACCAAGCATTTCCAATTCAGTATATTTACAATATATCTACATTGATTCATGTTTGACACACATTGTAGATGTATGAAATATATTTCCTCCCTTTAAAATGGGTTTCTCCTCTATCTGAGATATCTTAAAATGACTTTTTAAGTACCTTTGAAAAAGACATGAAGCAATTTCAAGATATTTCATTTAATAATATAACATTATTATAAAAAAAATGATTATACATTTAAATACTATAATGAAATGGATGTGAAATTAATTTCCAGATATCTCAAAATGTTTCAAGTACATTTTAGTATGGAAAGTATCTTCATCACTGTATTTTCAGGCACACAGTGACACAATTTTCTATAAAGAAGGCAGTGACTCTCACTAGATACAATTCTAAGCCAGAATGGCTGACAATATCTGAATTTTGGCCGTGACTGTACATGCACTAGAGTTTTATCTCATAGGGAACTACAAATCTGGAAAAGGTGGGTGTATTTTTACCATTGGATTTATCAGAAAAAAATGAAGGAAAATGACTACCAAAGGATGCTGAAGGAAAAAAAAAGCTTTCAACTGACAATAAAATTCACCTTAGGCTAGCTTTTTTAAAGCTTTCTTTCTATTTCAAGTGAATCATGTAATTATAGGAAGGTATAACATTCTCACACCCACTTGTTCCGTTTTAAAGACTGTGCTGGGGGATGGTGGGTGGAATGGGGACACAGCAGCAGAAACTAAACCAGCAACATCAGGCATAAGGCAGGAAAAGGGGATCATTCCCACAGGGCCACATCATGTACATTCCCACACACACACTGTGTCATTTTACAGTCACAAATTAACCCTTTCGGTCCTGGCATCCTATTACTAGTGTATATATATATATATATATATATATATATATATATATATATATATATATATATATATATATATATATACAGCCATTTTTGTAAAGCGCAGGTATGTTTGCAGCCGTTGGAACCAGGTGTGCTACTATTAGCGCAAACTGGAGAGACTGGCATACAGTCTGCGAAACACAGAAGTGAAACAAGCAGTATCAAAGTATTTGGCAGCTATTGTATAATAATAGTGATCATTTTTTTGTTTTTTTCATTTCTGAGCTTCCTAGACACCCCAAAGGTAGAATATCTCACAAAATAATGTTTTACCATTAAAACAGAAAATCCAAGGCCAAAAGAGTTAAGTTAATATGTACTTCTTTGGAGAAAATTCAGAGTACCATGAGGGAAATCAATTAAGTAGCATCGCTATGCCACCCATTTTTTTAAATAGTAAACCAGGCCCAGTCAATATCTGCATGGAGTTTAAATATGCTTTTGGTGTCCGAGGGTTGTTTTGTATGGGCAACTTCCCTCATCTAATAAATTAACAAGATATGTTGCTTGGCAACTCTTAAATTGATCTGGTATGATGAATGAGTGTGTGTGTGTATACAAAAGACTCCTGCAATAGACTGCCACTCAGGACTGGTCCCTGATTTGTACCCAGTGCTGTAGGCATAAGCGTTGGTACCTTAAGAACCTGACTAAGTGCCCCATTCAACTGAACAGCACCCTGTCATAAATGTCATTCCTGCTCAGAACTCAGTGCTACCAGGACTGTAGATCCCTGCAACCATAAAAGTGTTTTTCTTATAGAATGCATAAAGGATTATGATGATGATGATGATAATGATGGCCATCTGGGTAACTCAGTGATAGTGAACTCTTTTATTCAGAAGATTGTCGGTTTGAATTCATACATTTTCATCTTGGGAAGAAAACTTAAGCAAGTTTCATAGGAATTGTGCTTAACCCATTCAGGATACGGAAAGTAATATAGAGATTTATATTGGTTGTCTTCTTGTCACATACATGTATATGAAATGTTGCATCCTTGAACATTAGATGAGAACTACAGTACCCTAGATCCAGACAACAAGTGCAAAGGACTGAAGGGAGAGTGGAAGACCAGCCAGAGAAAAAGAAGTGGACTCTATGTGAGAACAAATTGATGATAAGATGCTACTATGAAGCCTGACCAGAGGAATATGGACACATCAAGTATATGCATAAGCCACTGTATATATAAGCTGTGGCTTGCGCAGATTTTTATCTCACTAAGCACAGACTTACTGACCAATAAAGACTCATTGAGAGGAACCACCTTCTTATTACTGTTGAGCTGGAAGAAATACAGAGAGCTACACAGCAGCAGCCACCAGTTACATATGTTGAGCCAGAGATTGCCTGAGCCACAGCAACTCATCAAAGAACTTTCTGAACTGACCCATGGACAGCAGGAATTTTAAAGTAGAAGTTTTGCAACAAACAAATTAAGCAAGATTAACACCACTGAAGAATATGTCTCATGAAGGCTAAACATACAAACATCTGAAATACAAAATACAAGATGTCATTGTGGTGGAGAGACTTGGCTGATAGACCTGGCAATCCCTGGAGACATCCTGATTGGGAAATAAAATGGAAAAGACTGCCAAGTCCTAGGAATCGAAGTGGAGTAATCATGGTATGTTATGAATGATTATGGTACCAATAGCAATTGGCCCAATTACATGAATCCTTGAGAAACACTGAAAGACACAGGATAACACCAAGCCTGCTGAAGAAGGCAACTCTGGTTGGTGCAGCTCATATCCTGCACAAAATACTTCTGAGACTCCTAAATTCTGGGTTATGATCCGACCTACAGGGGTACCAAATACACCCGTTAGAAAATCTGGGGAATAACAATTAGGGAATAGTAATAATACATTTCATAGCATGTGATAAGGAACTACTGCTTTATAGCACTATGATTTATAAAATGAATAATGTTTCTTTTTTGATTTATTTGTTCAAATTCATGACGATCATTTACTTTTGAGAACTAAAATGTTGTTTATATATCTGATACTGCTTTAACTTCTGAAATATTGGTTCATAATTTAATTTTTAATGTTGTTATGTTTGGAGTACATGGTATCAGTCCCAGAAATGCCTAGTAAGGAATACTCCCCAATGATTTTTATCCATATACTGTATATTATACATGGAGTACATATACAGTAAGAGCATCCCCCATGAACTTCAGCATACAGTATATCTCTGAGTAGTAATGCCTACATCCAAGCAGGAAAGTTTTTTTAAGCAGTTCATAGTTGTGAATCTATGGGTCTTAAAAGATTTTTTAAAGACTTGCATTTTGTTTAGCTGTATACTTTTCTAAAGGACAGTGTTGATATCTCATGTGTAATGTAATTCTCTTCCAATAGATTTTATTTTCTGTCAAGTGCCTTGAGACTTTCAAAGAAGGACTCTACATCAGTAAAACTACTTACTGTCCAACACAAAAAAATGAGAAACTAATTAGACTTTGGCTTACACTACTACTGTAAGTAATCTTTAATAATCAACTCCTATGTGAGGCACTGAAGATTTCAGATTCAAATTGTGAAGATAGCTGCTTTGCCAAAACTTGAAGGAAACTGATTAAAATCAAATTTTTTATCAGGTCTACTTGTGAATGTGTGGTTTCATGCGACCACATACAAGAACATAGTGGGAGTAGATAAAATTGCTTACCATTCCATCCGCATTATTAATTGCTCAAGAAGTAATAGAAAGCAGGAACTTCAGAGCCAGGAACCAGAGGCAGAGCAAACGCTTCTTTGACGTTGTTCCCTTTGGGTATTCTTATCTTTATTATGTTGGCTTTTGCAGTGCTTTGATTTTCCTGGAGGACAAGAAACCTTGAATGGACACCAATTTTTTTTTCCATTAAAATTTATAATGTTTTTCTTTTCGTGCCAGTCTGGGTCACTGCCATTGTAACCTCCCTGGATCAAACTAAATAAATCGATATTACAAAGACTTTTCTAGAGAAATATTTGTTGCTGCTGCATTTCAGGCACCATCAGCTTCAATCTATGTCTTCCGGAGGAAGGTAGACCAACATTAAATGATCCTAAGGGGTGAGAAAGTGTTGCTTTGGATTTTTTTTTGTAGCACCAGAGAGCAGAAACACAGATGTTACTTTTAGACAGGCAGACAATGAGATTAGTACAGATTTTTTAAGATGGGAGCCTTTTCCCCCAAATTTGAAAGTAAGACTCATAGAATTCTAACCACAGATTTTTCAAGCTAAATTAAAACACTGCATATTCTAACATCACAATGATTACAAACAAAATGCATAGGTTAAATGTGATTGTATGATTCAATATTATTATTTAAATCATCAATTTACAAAATATGTATAACTCATGACCATACTGCCACAGAGAAAAAAAGGCAGGAAAAATAAATACCTGTCAGACAGGAGAGCTAGCACTTTTTAAAACCCAAACTTCCTGCTACAAAAAGAAGCTGGCACCAAAAAAGGGATCCGGACATGAATCAAACCTTGAATGTACCAAAAATCAAAACCAGAAGATTAACTAGACACCAATACCAGAAATGCAAGACAACATTCATAGGAAAAGGATTACTAAAATTTTTAATATGAGATCACTAGAAGAGACAAACATACTGGAAACTACTACTACTAATAATCTCAGATGTGAAAGGGCATACAGGGCCAGCCTTTAAAGAATTGCATTGATGGCATCACATGATGCAACTTCAGGGGGCGAGGCCTAGTAACCGGGATCTACATTGTAGCAACACCTACGCAAAATGGTGACACACATGCATAAACAAACACACAGCAAGAAAACATCGGTCTGCACCAAAATCGTCCTGTGCAAAAAATCATCCATCCATCCATCCATTTTCCAACCGCTGAATCCGAACACAGGGTCACGGGGGTCTGCTGGAGCCAATCCCAGCCAACACAGGGCACAAGGCAGGAAACAATCCTGGGCAGGGTGCCAACCCACCGCAGGCAAAAAATCAGCATACTTTATTTATAGATTTAGGTGTGCTGAATTCATTTTTGAATCACAAGCTGTTTCAAGGAGATATAGGATTCCGTGAAAATGCCATTTAGAAAAAAAATATTGACTTTTTAAAAATAAATTTCGTTTGTGTTGTGGCATAAATATTTTTCATGCTCAGAATATTATATTAAGTATATTTTGAACTGAAAAATGGTAGTCTTTCTCATTTTGAATATCAGTTAAGGTTGAGACAACCCAAAATCAAGTATTTTTCTATACATCAGTATTATTTTTCAGTATTGTTTTCTCTCTACTTAGTCCTTTAAAATAGCCAGTAATTTATATTTAGATGCCTTTTTATGCCTTTTCTTTAAAAGGTTTTAACAGACATATGCAAGGTTGGGTTCACCCATCCATTGTCTTGACTAGGTAAAAAGTAAGCAAAGAGCAAATCCAAGTTATGTGTGTGTGAAGTTGGAAGAAGAGCTTGGGGGGCATTTGAAAGTGTATGCCACAAACTGCTTAGGAATACAAAACAAAGCAGAACTAGTTGAGAAGCTTCTCTCTTCTTACCCAGCACTTTAGTACAACGTCTTTAAAAAATTCCATTTCCTACACCCTCATTTGGATTTTTTGCCCAAGAACACAGGAGAGGTCTCTGATGAACATGGGGGAATGCTCCACCAGGACATCGCTTAAATGGAGAGATGTTATAGTGGAAAATGGAGTGGGTCTATATGAACAAATTTCTGTTGGTCATTCCAACATAAAACACCTTCAGAGGATTATGAGAGAGGTAAACTACCAAGGGATAATAATTATATTAGTAATTATAATTATATATAGTAATAATTATATTCAAAATAATTATATGTGCAGTTTCTAATGTTTTTAATTTTAAATTATTAATTTTAAAAATGTATGTTTTTTTCTCTAAAACAGTGTTTTTTCATTTTAAGGGTTGTTATCTCAAAAACTGGAAGTGATAGACCATTTATTTTGTGAGTTTTGAATTCAGCACCATCAAATCTATAAAGAACATTTACAATTTTTAAAGAGAGCATAATTTTTTTTATGCAGGCTAGTGTAATTATTAACACATTCTGGGAGACAATGACCTTACAAGAAGATCCTCTAATCCTAACTCTAACTTTCCAACTTGTCAAAATGATCTTGAAGTACAATTTACACAGTGTAAAAAAAATATATATTTTTGTCTGACTCAATGGCTGCATGTCTCTGATGAGAAACCTACAATAGGATACAGCATACCAGGCTCACAAGTGGAATAAAAATCAACAAATGTAGAGACTGGAGCTTTCACATACAAGTATAAACTTATGGGGAGCAGACAAAGCTGCTGTAAGGCCTTACTGTAGCACGACTAAAAGATGCTGATGGGTCATTGGGATTTGCTCATTAACCCACACCAACAATGCTTCCTATCATCTTTATAAATACAGGTTCTAATACTGTATATAGGGTTTTCATCTGTATAATAAAGGTGTTTCCCATGAGGTCATTGTATTGCATTGGCAGGTAGATCACACTAGCTTAAAGTGGTATTTCCCAGGAAGGCTGTGTTAAGCTATGGGACAATCTTTTTCAGAATTACAGCATTAGCATCCTGAAATTTACCAGGCACTGGGTGCTATCGTAATGTCAGATTGAATTTAAAAAGAGGTACTCTAAACAGTACATGGTGGGGCACTGAAGTAGACGGCTGCTGAAGACTGGACCTTGCAGGTGACAGAAGAGAGTGGGAGGGAGCATGTTGTAAAGACTAGGAAACACATTGAACACGTAAATTGTGAGGTTACTGTACACCACAAAGGTAATAGTACAAAGATAACTGAGTATGTGATATACTACATTTACCAGTTTTGATAGTTAGAACTTTATAACATTAGAACAGCTGTGGCAAGAAAAGACTGTTCACCCCATTAAACTCGTCCATCCCATTAGCCTAGATTGTCCAAAATAAAATCAAATCAAGATTTAAAGATCCATAAAGGTCCACTCTCTTCCACACTACTTTGTACTTTAGTGCATGTGTCTATGGTTCTTTGGGTGAAGAGACACTTTCTAACATTTGTGTGAAATCTTCACTTAACTTCACTTAACAAGTTTCCAGCCAAGTCCTTGTGTTCTTGTTGAAGAATTAATTTAAAAATAACAGCTGGGATCCACTTTACTAATTCCCTTCATAACTTTGAACACTTCAATCATGTCACCTCTTAAATCTCAGTTTGCTTAAATTGAAATTTAATTTAATTTAAATTTAAATTTCCCCTTGGGATTAATAAAGTATCTATCTATCTATCTATCTATCTATCTATCTATCTATCTATCTATCTATCTATCTATCTATCTATCTATCTATCTATCTATCTATCTATCTATCTATCTATCTATCTATCTATCTATCATTCAATTTCTCATTCCTGGAATCAGCCTAGTCGCTCCCTTTTGGAAACTTCTCTAGTGCCGCTATAGCTTTTTTATAATACAGAGACCAAACCTGTACACATTACTCCAGATGACACATAACTAGTGTTTTATAACTTAAGCATATCCTCACTTGACTTGTACTACACACATCGCAAGATATTGTAAAACCTCATACCCTACTAGCTTTCCTGATCACTTCTGTTCACTGTCTGCATGTAGATAACAATGAGTCCACTATGACCCATATGTCCTTATCATAAGTGGTACTATCAAGTGTCAGACTTCTCTCTATATTTCAATTCCATTCAAGATGACTCAAGTCCACCACTTGTACACCCCATGGATGACAACAAGACTACTACATCCGACATCAGCATCCATGAAAAACAAGAGGTTGGTATTCAGGGGTTCTAGCACAAAGGCCTGGCACAAGTTATTGATCAAAGTCGAAAATTCTTTCATATTCCTCCGTGCCACTCAGAAAATGTAGTGTGGCAGCAGTTTGAGGCTCTAATCGTATGAAGGTCAGGTCCAAGAATGCACTCATTAATCTGTCAGTGTGACTGAAGCAGTACATGGTCCTTAACTATTGCCATCTCATCTTCTTCACTTCACTTGTCTGCTAGTTCAAATGATAGGACAAAAAGGAAAATCTTGCCACAAAAACCACTGGTTTAGAGAGAAGTGGACACCATGGGAATTAGAAATAATAGTTAAATTAAATAATTAAAGACAGGTAGTGAGGATGATGAATAACGTACTGAAAGAGAGAGAGAGAGAGAGAAAGAGATGGGGGGGGCGGTTGGAAAAGTGCCTGAAGGGAGAGAGCCAGAACAATGTGAACAGGACTGAAGTAGCATTGGAGCAAATACACGCTAAGTATAGTCAGAAAATCAAGAAGAATGCTTCATACTTGTTTTTGGGGGGTGCGCCATGGCACCTAGACTGAATTAAGTAAAACAGTAAAGAAAGAGTTGCACTATCTGCTTGGTGCCACTGTTTTCTATCTTGGGGCTTATTACAAACTGGTGGCAGTAGTCAGAAAGCCTCAAATACACAAACAGAAAGTGACAATTGTTTCCCGTCAGGAGTCGTTCCAAAGATTAGTGATTACTGTTATTGAGACAAGCCCACTCCATGTCAAGGGGCTCCTACCATGTGGAGACACCAGGATATATAGAGCAATCCTTCCATTGTTTTGCTATTCTAATTTGTTGTGCACTACTTGCTGCTTATCTTCAGCCCACCACATAATTCACTCCTCGTTGCTTCTCTAACCTAGCAACCACCCATGTACCATTGGAGGCATCTCACTTTAAATCTTACATGACAGAACCATGGGGCACCCAGCACCTAGGAAAAAAATCAGTTTTGAAGGTTAATACAATCTTTCTGGAAAAGGTATCCCAAAAGATCAGTGCATCAGCTGTTGCATATCCTTTTTCCTTGCTAGCATTATTAGTTTGTCCACATAGACCTGGGACTCTAGTACAAGGTTTAACGTCTAGATAAGAAATAACCCCAAAAATGTGGAGTAGCCCTGTCAAAGCACTTTAAAACAATGTGTCAGAAACTGAAAGTTGTTCCACCCAATGATCTTCACACACCTTGGTGTAGCTCAAGTAATTCTGCAAAGAAGAATGAGCAGATTGCAGTGTTCTTCATTCAAAACTCTCATCTACTTATCCTAAAAGACCCAGGCCTACAATTTCTGCAAACCTACTTTAGCCAAATATTGACTCAAAGGAGAGTGCAAATACTTAGGGAAAGAATTATTGTATTGGTTTATTAATTATTTACTTAAAAGGATCTCCTTGTGACATTACAAATTATTATTTGGAGGCTGTTAAAATTCAATATTGTGATGAAGTAACATTCAAAAAGACCAAGGAGGGAAATACTTTTTTAAGATACTCTATGCCATTCTCCTCCTAATGAGACTAGTGCAGGCTGCTAACAATTTTATTTCACCTCCAGAGAGGCTCATTTTGATGTACGTTTAAAGCCAACAGTTGTCAGGGGCCTTTGGATCTTCCCAGTGTCTCGATGTGATTCAGGGACAGCTCACCTGTTAGTGATATTAATTGACAGTATAGTATCCTCTCATCTGTAAGATTTTTAGAATTTAATAGTCATCTGTGGGAAACATACATTGTTTTTATTTACATTTATCAATGAAGAAAGTTTTTTAAAATAAAAAACAATGGTTGCCCACTCTGCTTTATGGCAGCCATGGCTGTTTTTGTTCAGTTATTTCCGCTGACTATTTTAAAATCCCAAATTGCTTACTAATACAGTGTGTAAAAGTCAGTTTATACTAGAGTCAGTATCCATTTGTGAGTGTATGAGCAAAATCGGAGAATACGCAAACGTTTTACAGTATGTATTTTTTCAGTAAACATTCATTTTGATTTGAGAATGATGTGTTGTCACACACCTAACCACAAATTCCCCTAGGTTTCTTATTTTATATAAATGTGGAATCACTCCCTGTTGATCAGCTAATCACTTGAGGATGTTTCAGGACACCTGATCCTAATTATGTGACAGTTTCATGGTGCTGTTACCTCAGCGTTCCAGGGACATGAGGTCAGTACCCAGTATGGTCAATAACTGCATGGAGTTTGCACATTCCCCACATGTCTCTGGTTTACTCCCACGTCCTAAAGGCATACATGTAACATTAATTAGTGATTCTAAATTAGCACAGTGTGAATGTGCTCTGTGATTAACTAGCATCCAGTCCAGAGACAGTGCCCCTAATATCCATCTGTTCTTGCAGAGATAGACTCTAGCTGCCAGCAACCATGTTGGAAAAAATCAAATCATAAATTTATGGATAGTTTTAATTAAATTCTTATCTGAGGTTATAAAACTAAGGGTGTGTTTATGTATTCATATTAGGATACTGAATTTGGACTGATTTGTTTTAAAGCAGGGATCCCCAACTCCTGGACCTGGAGGGCACCAGTGGCTGCAGGTTTTCATTCTAACCCTTTTCTTAATTTGTGACCTGTTTTTGATGCTAATTAACTTCTTTTAAAGTTGTTTGGACTTGTTTTTTAAGATTTGTTCCCCTGAATTTTTTCATTGTTCCTCTGAATTGCTTCATTTCTTTCTTCAAAATGCACCCAAACAGAAATGCAATGTGAAGTGAATGAGTCAACAGAAGACCAACTAAATCAGGGCTTCAAACTCTAACCAATTTCTCTCCAAACAATTGCTTAAGTAGGCACTAGGTCTTGTTGTTAATTAAATCCATTCTTTAACTTCATGGCTTGTTGCCGTTCTTATTGTGCAATAGCATACATTTCCAAAATTATTGATTTTCTCTTTTCTAAGGGCACTATTAAAATGTTTTGTGGAGATGAGCAGATCAGCATTCTTGAGACCTTCATCTTTCTTTATTTTCAGATATTGTGTGATGGGCACAGTTTGCTGGTCATGTTTTAGCTCATTTTGTATCTCATTATTGCTTGGCTGCTAATTAAGAAAAATAAACAATTAAGGGGAGGAGTCTTCAAGATCAAGTCAAATAAAATTAATTCAAAAGAAGTTAATTAGCAGCAAAAACAGGTCACTAATTAGAAAAGGGTTAGAATGAAGACTTGCAGCCACTGTAGCCCACCAGGACTGGAGCTGGAGCCCCTCGGTTTTAGAGTATTATAACAATTGTAATGAGACCAGGCCATTCAGCCCAACGAGCTTGTCCATCCTATTTACCTAAATTATCCAAAATAGCATCAAGTCAAGATCTGAAGGTCCCTAAAGTTCTATTCTCTAATACACTACTTGGTAATTTATTCCATGTGTCTATAGTTCTTTGTGTGAAGAAAAACTATGAAACATTTATAAGAAATCTGCCCATAAGAAGTTGTTAAAGAATTTATTTTAGAGTAATAGTTGGGATCTGCTGTACTAATCCCCTTAATAACTGTAAACACTTTGATCAAGTCACTTCCTGATTTCCATATGTGTTTTGTTGAAAGCATAATAGCAAAGTAGAGTTTTTCAGTGATATTCTTTAACAGGTGTGACAGAATAGTTACCACTATTGACCTCTGCTTACTGAAGTCCCAATTTCTAGGTTAATTTCTAGGTCTATATAGAGTTTGATCTTTATCTCTCATTGACTACATGCTTTTATATGCTCCATTTCATTTCATGTTCCAAAGATGTGATTTTCAAGTTAACAGATTATCCTAAAATTAGTCAACTGTGGATATACAGTATGTACAATTTGTAATGGAATGGCATCTCATTACTTACTTTCTTTCTGTCTGATGCTGATAGGCTGGAATAGACTCCAGCTTCACTTGACTGGACTAACAAGTGTGACAATAGTAGAACTGTCACCGGGTCCTTTGCTGGCTACTGTAAGCTAGAAGAATCAGCAGCAGCCAGTATTTAACCTAATATAGTACAGCGTGGGTAGCATGATGGTGCAGTGGTAGCGCTGCTGCCTCACAGTAAGGAGACCTGAATTTGCTTCCCGGGTCCTCCCTGCGTGGAGTTTGCATGTTCTCCCCATGTCTGCGTGGGTTTCCTCCAGGTGCTCCGGTTTCCTCCCACAGTCCAAAGACATGCAGGTTAGGTGCATTGGCGATCCTGAATTGTCCCTAGTGTGTGCTTGGTGTGTGGGTGTGTGTGTGTGTGCCCTGCGGTGGGCTGGCGCCCTGCCTGGGGTTTGTTCCTGCCTTGCAGCCTGTGTTGGCTGGGATTGTCTCCAACAGACCCCCGTGACCCTGTGTTAGGATATAGCGGGTTGAACAATGACTGACTGACTGACTAGTACAGTGTAGAGTTGACAGGTGCAGTACCGAAAAATAGTAATGGTAAATGAATCTTCGTGAGACACTCAATGTTACTGCATAATTCCAATAAAAATCAGATTTTTAGATTTCATACAATGCCTTCACTTACTGGCTCAGCAGAGTCCTCTTCTTTAGCAAACTAGCTGCTTTAGTGATCAGTTGATGGGAAGTTTTCATTCTGCGCGTGCATGACTACATACTCCTTTTATGCTGCTAAAAGCCGGCAAGCAGCTGATTTTGCAACAGTCAAGAGTAGTGAAACTGGACAGGGGGAGAACAGTCACAGTATGGGGATGGTAGAAGTTTTACTTTACTTGTTTGTGGATTTTGTGTTTTGTTGTTGTTTAAGAGTTTAGATGTAATCCCCGGGGATGTGTGAAATGTAGGTAAATTAGTTTATGCATAGGAATAAAGCGAGAATAAGGGGATGGGTGTCCCTCTCTTTCAGAATGGTATGAACCCATTGCTTTTAGAAGAGTGTGTAGGAAATGCTTAAAAGGCTCCAGCTCCTGTGCCACTAGTTCGGCAGGTAGTGGTGAGGATAGGTGTCACTATTGTGCGTATTGGAAAGTCCCCCTCCCCTCCCCCCCCACAACCCCCAATGCTGTTAGTTGTTTTAAAGGTGTTTTTCAACCTTGATAAGACAATGTGCCTCCTTGATTTTGGAAGAGCTTCAGCACTGGGGTTAGAGATGAGGTTTGACACCTTTTTCTTGCAGATTTTTGTTCTGTATCTTGCCAAAAAATACTGGATTATGACACTTCCTACGATAAATATTGGTGACTTTGGTTTCAAAATACTTTGTGCTTTATCTGTCTTTTGGGGCATCTTGAGTACTGTCCGGCTATGAACTACTAGCGGGCACTGACTTAAGACAGTGTATTGTGACAACAAGACTGAGAAAATCATTTTTTCACATTACATAACTTTTATTTACTTTTAGAACTTTCATCATTATTGTTAAGGATCTAATTCTCTTTTTTATTACACTCAGTCTGTATGTTTCTCTGTTTCAGAAGGTTCAGAAAATCCTCTTTAATAAAATCCCTGTGTGCATCCAGGTGTCCGTGTGTGGGTGTCTTCTGGTGAAGTGCGCATGCGCGGGGCACGGTGCGATGCGCAATATTACTGTTAGAGAAAGTTAGAGGCGTTTTATGGAATTGCAAACCAGTATTACTGCGAGAGGAAATTAAAGGTACACAATACAGTGACGCATATTACAGCCACATACAAGCCAGTATTACTGTCAGAGGAGATTAAAGGCATATTACTGATGCACACGCCTGTATTACCGCCAGAGAAAATTAAAGGTATATTGCGGACGTACAAGCCAGTGGACATACAAGACGGTATCCTTCAATAAGGGCGCACACAAAAAGGCGAGCCTCAAAAGGGCGACCTCAATTGGGCGCAGCGAATAAAGGCGCGCGTAAATAAAGATCTGCACCTTTGTTGCTCTTCACATATTCCAGAGCCATTTGAACTAAATTATCTATGAACGCCTTTATTTGCCGTGCTCAATTGAGGTCGCCCTTTTGAAGCTCGCCTTTTTGTGCGCGCCCTTATTGAAGGATGCCTGTGTGCGCCCTTATTGAATAGAGCCGTACAAGACAGTATTATTGTCACAAAAAATTAAAGACACAATACACGGCAGCAGCCCATGAAGAACTGTCAGCTCAGCAAGTAAACATCAACAAAAGAAAGGTTGAAAGAAAGAAAAATATGACCAACAAAAAGAATGAGGTCCAAGTCCCTTGCCATTTAATATAGACTGTTCCTACTAATGTTTATGCACTACTGTTCTAGCGCCCGTTATTGTAACGGGCTAAATGACTAGTATGAAAATAATACCGGTAACTATGAAGTGCCAAGTCACTGTAAGGAGAAAAAATTTTACTGTATGAAATTGTAAAGTGCTTCAAACTGTGCAGGTATGTCATTCTATGACATTCTGAATAATTTGTTCCAGCACATCGCTATAGAAACAAGATCATATGACATTTTAATTTTGTATTTTGTACTCTGATAATAATTTACATATAAATAGTCCTACTCAATGAACCAGATATTTACCTAAGACTTTGTTTGACTATTTTGGAACCTTTAGATAAAGTATAAGGAAGTTTAAATATCATACCATTTATCTGTTCTCTTATTGCTGTAATTAAAATGCTTTCTAGCTATATTGTGTAAATGAACCCAAATTTTAAAGGTTTATTCTGTTAAAATTAATCAGTCTGCCATGCTGTACTAAACAAGAGCACATGATAGCTCCACCAGGCTGATGTGATAAAGGATGTCTATCTTGGTCTCAATTGCAAAAGAGACTCACGACTATTCCTTATTTACAGTGTATTTTCCCCAACAGTCACCCAACAAAAGGAATTCTTAAAGAGAAAAAGTCCTGAGGTATATCACAATTATCTGTTTCTCTAAAGGGTTTGTCACTCGTACACAGTGCTACCTCCTTTCAATTTCTGAGGCATTACTGTACCTCCCATCATAACCCTTTATATACCCAGTACATCTGACACAATCCCTGTTAATCCACGACTGAGGCACCAACTACTTACAAATGGACTAAAGTTGCACTCTATTTTCCACATCAGCTTCCACATGGAGAAATAATTCTTTCTCTTGTGTAAACTCCTCTCATAATACACAGGTCCTCCTGGATCCTCACGTGGCTCCCTGCTTTCCAGCAGCATCTTCTGCTCCAGCCACCTCTCTTCCTAGCAGTCAACTCAGTCATACATTTTAGACTTCCTAATTAAACTCATTTCAGACAAAACACTTATAATATAATCTGCACTGGTAAGTAATAATAATCTATTTTATTAACTTTACCTTATAAGGATTAAAGCTGTTTCTACTCTATTGAGGGGTTATGGGCAGGTCAGCACACACAAGTCTCTGCATTATGTTAAAAAATGATTTAATACACGTCTGTCTGGTTCTCTTCTTTTCCGAATAAGAGCTGCTGACTGTTGCAATGGCCAGTTTGCCAAAAAAAGCAGCTCCAAACTGTGACGTTGGGATGTGTGCAGATGGAGATTTTATTTTTGGTCTTGCAAAGAGGGCTTAACTATAAAATGCATTGCATATGAAAAACAAAATATCCCTAAAAGAGGAAGCAATTAACTGTGAATTTACACTATGGATCATGTTATATAAAGGCCACCTGATCCAATTTGAAAAGAAGCCGGAGAAAAATCTAATCTGCAGTGTCTGGTGCTTAGCATTTGGCTACACCAGAAACTTCTTAGTTTTGATTATGATGAAAAGAGAAGTAAGGGAAAGGTGAAAGTGTGTTCTTGTTGATATCTGCCAAGCTTCAGAATTTTAATATTAAAAATATGCTTTCAGTAAATGATGATACATGTGTGGTCTAATTCTGAAGCAAAAAATGAACTGAGATATAATATATTTCATTACTATGTTACTATGAAGGGCGTCACGGTGGCGCGGCGGTAGCGCTGCTGCCTTGCAGTAAGGAGACCTGGGTTCGCTTCCCGGTGGGCTGTCATCCTGCCCGGTGTTTGTTCCTGCCTTGCGCCCTGTGTTGCCTGGGATTGGCTCCAGCAGACCCCCATGACTCTGTGTTAGGATTCAGCAGGTTGGGAAAATGGTACAGTATGGTATGTTACTATGAAGACCACATGAAGTAGAACTATGCAATACTGAATCCTTAAAGTGGAGACATACAGTGGTGTGAAAAACTATTTGCCCCCTTCCTGATTTCTTATTCTTTTGCATGTTTGTCACACAAAATGTTTCTGATCATCAAACACATTTAACCATTAGTCAAATATAACACAAGTAAACACAAAATGCAGTTTGTAAATGGTGTTTTTTATTATTTAGGGAGAAAAAAAAATCCAAACCTACATGGCCCTGTGTGAAAAAGTAATTGCCCCCTGAACCTAATAACTGGTTGGGCCACCCTTAGCAGCAATAACTGCAATCAAGCGTTTGCGATAACTTGCAATGAGTCTTTTACAGCGCTCTGGAGGAATTTTGGCCCACTCATCTTTGCAAAATTGTTGTAATTCAGCTTTATTTGAGGGTTTTCTAGCATGAACCGCCTTTTTAAGGTCATGCCATAGCATCTCAATTGGATTCAGGTCAGGACTTTGACTAGGCCATTCCAAAGTCTTCATTTTGTTTTTCTTCAGCCATTCAGAGGTGGATTTGCTGGTGTGTTTTGGGTCATTGTCCTGTTGCAGCACCCAAGATCGCTTCAGCTTGAGTTGACGAACAGATGGCCGGACATTCTCCTTCAGGATTTTTTGGTAGACAGTAGAATTCATGGTTCCATCTATCACAGCAAGCCTTCCAGGTCCTGAAGCAGCAAAACAACCCCAGACCATCACACTACCACCACCATATTTTACTGTTGGTATGATGTTCTTTTTCTGAAATGCTGTGTTCCTTTTACGCCAGATGTAACGGGACATTTGCCTTCCAAAAAGTTCAACTTTTGACTCATCAGTCAACAAGGTATTTTCCCAAAAGCCTTGGCAATCATTGAGATGTTTCTTAGCAAAATTGAGACGAGCCCTAATGTTCGTTTTGCTTAACAGTGGTTTGCGTCTTGGAAATCTGCCATGCAGGCCGTTTTTGCCCAGTCTCTTTTTTATGGTGGAGTCGTGAACACTGACCTTAATTGAGGCAAGTGAGGCCTGCAGTTCTTTAGACGTTGTCCTGGGGTCTTTTGTGACCTCTCGGATGAGTCGTCTCTGCGCTCTTGGGGTAATTTTGGTCGGCCGGCCACTCCTGGGAAGGTTCACCACTGTTCCATGTTTTTGCCATTTGTGGATAACGGCTCTCACTGTGGTTCGCTGGAGTCCCAAAGCTTTAGAAATGGCTTTATAACCTTTACCAGACTGATAGATCTCAATTACTTCTGTTCTCATTTGTTCTTGAATTTCTTTGGATCTTGGCATGATGTCTAGCTTTTGAGGTGCTTTTGGTCTACTTCTCTGTGTCAGGCAGCTCCTATTTAAGTGATTTCTTGATTGAAACAGGTGTGGCAGTAATCAGGCCTGGGGGTGGCTACGGAAATTGAACTCAGGTGTGATACACCACAGTTAGGTTATTTTGTAACAAGGGGGCAATTACTTTTTCACACAGGGCCATGTAGGTTTGGATTTTTTTTCTCCCTAAATAATAAACACCATCATTTAAAAACTGCATTTTGTGTTTACTTGTATTATATTTGACTAATGGTTAAATGTGTTTGATGATCAGAAACATTTTGTGTGACAAACATGCAAAAGAATAAGAAATCAGGAAGGGGGCAAATAGTTTTTCACACCACTGTAAATAATATCACACGTTTCAAATCAAGGGTGTGTGTGTGCTGTTAAACAAAGCACCAGGTGCAAGTCCTACCTCTTATACAATGAGCACAAAGCTACTTTCTCGAATGATAGGTTGGAAATTTTGTTGCTCTGTCACTTCGTTGTACATAGTTACACCTTGTCGAAAGTGGGAGAAAGTTAACAGTTAATTATGCATTTATGGCCTGCACTGTCATGCAAATGGCAATGCTATACCACAAACTTTATTTCCCTGTGTGCTGTTTTGAAATACTCACTTACAGTTAGTATAATATAAATATTTAGTAAGCAAACAACTGTCAGGTTAGCCTGTTAATTGATAGGTCCATTCACAGATTTGTTCATCTTTATGGTACATCGAATCTTACTGTTGTTGGTGTTGTTTGGTGACAGTAGCAGTAGTAGTAGCAGTAACAAGTTGTGAAATATAGGGGGGGGGGTCAGGTGTCTGAGACTTACTACTTAATCCTTTGGACCCCTAGAAGATCAAAATTGTGAGGGCTCCCTGAAAAGTTTTTTTAAACATTAAGTTGTTATAAATTGCTCAGAGCCCAGTACCAGGTTTGCAAGGACTTTTTATAGCAGCCAGCAAACATCTTGGGTAGTAAGGCAGCTGTCTGTGAGTGCTTCACAGGCTGGGTGGGCTTAGATGCTTGAATGGCAACAATCTGTCCAGCAAGGAAAGGAAGCATGTTCCTTGACAAGCCCCAAGATGTTCCACTGACTTTATAGAGCAAAAGGATAAGTAAGAGCCGATACAATCATTAGTCATACTGAAGACTGTGGCAGTGGATAGCCTTATAGTAGGCTAATACAGTGTTCTTGAAAAAAAAAACAATAATTATGAAGACTTTTTTATTTAAAAACACACTATTGAGTTATACCCAGCAACAAACACGTGCAGTATAATTACTGTATATATGCTAATATAGTCCCGGTCAAAAAAGAAATTAAATAGATGCAAGTATACATATAAATTACTACTCTATTTCCAAATGTGTGACACAAATGGTGACTGTGGAACCAACGTGTAGGTGAACTAACCTATTACACTGCCGGTCAAAATTCGTGTCACATATTGTATGTCCAATGGGGAAAAATATAAAGTGGCCTCATGAAGTACAACGTTTTCCTAAAAGCGAAAATGGAGCGTGCTCATGTCAGTGGGGGTGCAGCTTAAGCACAAGCAGGCATACGTTATTTTTTACGAATAGAAATAAATGGCAAAAAATTTGTACAAAATAAAAATTCGTAAAAATCCTCTATTTGTGCTCATCCAAATACTGCATGCTGATTCGGCCCCTACATTACAGAGTAAGGCAAAACGTTTAATCTGGACTGAAACCAGATCCAGAATGTCACATAAAACTGAACTAGCTCACGTTCAAGTTCTTCACTTGCAAATACGTTGTGTTAAGTTCACCGTTCTTAGAAAAATGAGCTTGTTCAATGAACGCGCTCTTTTGAACTAGTTCATGCACAACACTGGTGGCACACATACACTGAGGACTTTCAGCCAACCAGTTATTCTGCAGAATTGTGTCAAGAAACACTACTGGGGCTCCTTTATACCAACAGCAATATGTCTGCATAATGCCTCACTGTGACTGTTTAGTCAGTCAGGTGTGTGTTCAGACTATACTCTATCTATCTATCTATCTATCTATCTATCTATCTATCTATCTATCTATCTATCTATCTATCTATCTATCTATCTATCTATCTATCTATCTATCTATCTATCTATCTATCTATCTATCTATCTATCTATCTATCTATCTATCTATCTATCTATCTATCAGACGGTTGTGGCGAGCGCCCTCTTCTACGCAGTGGTGTGCTGGGGAGGCAGCATAAAGAAGAAGGACGTCTCACGCCTGGACAAACTGGTGAGGAAGGCAGACTCTATTGTAGGCACAGAGCTGGACAGTTTGACATCCGTGGCAGAGCGACGGGCACTGAGCAGGCAACTGTCAATTATAGAGAATCCACTGCATCCACTAAGCGGTGTCATCTCCAGACAGAGGAGCAGCTTCAGCGGCAGACTGCTGTCAATGTCCTGCTCCACTGACAGACTGAGGAGATTGTTCCTCCCCAACACTATGCGACTCTTCAATTCCCCCGGGGGGGGGGGGGGGTAAATGTTAATATTACACAAAGTTATTGTCTGTTTTACCTGCATTTCTATCAATCTTTAATTTATTGTTTTTTATCAGTATGCTATCTATCTATCTATCTATCTATCTATCTATCTATCTATCTATCTATCTATCTATCTATCTATCTATCTATCTATCTATCTATCTATACACTGCTTTACCTCTTTTTTATTGTTTTTATTGAATTTATTAAAAGCAAGTAATATTTCATACAGAGGTGTCAAACTTGATAAAACTAAATTCAATTCAACACTTCACTCATGAGAAAGAGAGGAAGGCCAGCAGCCAGAGTAAAACTTTAAGAGTAGAAACTGCTTTACCCTTAAAATAGTTGTAAAATGGCCTGCTTCAGCCTTCCAAGCTTTTAATTAATTAGAGCTTAATCTACATGATGAAACAGCCATTTTAGCATCACACACACAGCTTCTAAGCTCATATGACTCATATAAAATGGATGTCCTGCATAATACTGGTTAGATGTACAAGGTTATATAGCTTTCATTGCAGACATACATATCTGTCACAGAAGTGATAACATTCTCCAAAGCTAACTTACTGTAAGTTTTATAGGCTCTGGGAATTCAGCCCACACTTGGAGCACTATGAGAGCCTCCTGATTATCAAAGGGTATTTTACACACTGAGTAGCAATACCAACATTGTCCCATATACAGAGCTCAGTGAAATACTTGCATCTCTGACCAAAGTACAACACGGCTTCCCTAAACAAGAATGATTTAAAATGAATAACATTATTTTAATTAGGAGAAAACTCAAATCATCTTACCTAATGTATCTCTTACTCCTGTTTCAACTTTATGTTTCCATTATCCAAAACCTTGTGGAAAAAAACAGGAGGAAAACCCCTAGTATAGGGCAAAATAAATAATCCCCCATCCGTGGCTCGTGAAATACATAATTTTCCCAAGGATGCTATTATTTAGTAAATTATATTTAATTATACTATTAAAAATTGAATACAATTCTGTTAAAATAATTCATTCCAGCAATTATGCCATTCATGCACAGTCGTGCCAAGCACTGTAACCTTCAGTCATTAGAAGAAGTACAGAAACAAAAGTGTTTACATTCAGTAAGTATAATATCTTAACTCAAACAATATTCAGATTCAGTCACTCTTCATTTTAAATTATAGCCTATTGTTGGTTTGAATTGACTTGTGTTAAGTTAAGGGCATTGCTATTGAATGAATCATTTCATTAAGTAATTTACTAAAATTAATCTATTCATTCTTTATGCTTACCTGATTTGTCCAATTCAGGGACATGGAGATTCATCAAAATGATTAATTTAAAAAGATAAATTCATTCAATAAGGATCATAACTTTCCATTGTTCTCCTAACCAAGCCACCTTAACACAACTTGAGAAATGAAAGTTGCAAACAAGAAGTTGTTCCTATTGTACCAGACTGTACTGTTGGCTGTGGTGGTGACTTTACAGATCTTTGTTTCAAGAATTGAAATGAGCATTAAATATCAGCCTAGTTGTTATTTTTCCTTCACTGCTTGTTTTGAGGTGTGTTTCTGTGCAGGCACTAGGCAGCAAGGTAAGATAGCATATCTTCAGGTGGTATGCGCTCGCTGCAAAATACAAATAGACTTGAAGAAATATTTTCAAACAGTTATTATAAGATATCAGAATATTATTTTATCTAAATATAGTTAGAGATACCTTAAATACACTAACAACAGTGTCAAAATTGCCTTCTGTCCATTTTAAGATATATGAAATGGACTTTAAGATATTTCAGGATGACGCCTCTGTCAGTTTTGACATATCTTAAAATAAGTAAGAATTTCCTTTTGAGAAATGGAAGATTTACAGGAAATGATTCTGAGAAACTATATCTCAGAATCATTTTTAGATATCTATGGTCAATGGAAGATATTTCAAAATATACTGAAAAAACTCCAAAATGCACATGAAGTTACTTGGAGATATCTAAAAATGTATGTAAGCTATATTTAAATGTATTTGAGATATTGTAAAATTTATTGCAATGTATTTTAAGATATTTAGTTATCGCTCCCATTAATTAAATAAAAAATGTTCCTTTTTTGTGTAGCAAGTATTGTAATGTTAGAGATTCCAAATGAGACATTACTGATGTCAATAAAAGACTTTAACCCCAGACACATTTCACTACATCTATACCTTAAGACGGTCTTCTTAGTTGTTTCAATGCTTAATGTGCTGCATAATTAATATGATACAAGGGACATTCAAAAAGTTTCCACACCTTCGTTGGAAACAGTGAAGGCAGGAGGAGTAGTAATTGGGCATTAAAAAGTTGATACAATGCTGGAAAAATTGCATCGCAAAGGAAGGTGACTATGCAGAAAAGTTATGGAATTTGTTTTTGAAATTCTTAATAAATAGAGTTAAAAAGTGTAGAAACTTTTTGAATGTCCCTCGTATAGTTGCAGACTTTCAAACCATAATGTTTTACCTTCTTCTAATTCTTCTTGTTCTTTATGTTTTCTTACTTCTATGTGGGATTGATGAGCTCGATCATCCTTCACCAAACAGGTCGGCCTTGTATCTCCTCCCCAGTCAAGCCATTTTCCTTCTAATATTCCTTTACTTGATCCATCCATCTTTGATTTGGCCTCCCTCGTTTTCTCTTCCCCTGTACTTCCATTCCCATCATTGTTTTGCCAATGTATTCATTGTCTCTTCTCATCACTTGTGTTTACCACTTCAACCTACTTTGCTCTACTTTGTTAGATGTTTCTACCACTTTTGTTGCGCCTCTAATTATCTCATTTCTTATTCTATCCCTTTTTTGTAACTCCATACATCCATCTCCACATTCTAATTTCTGCCACATCTAACATTTTACTCTCCTGTTACACTGCATTTTGATTTTTACTAGGCTGGTGGCCCAGTGAAAAAAAAAAAAACCAGAAAGACTAAGGGTCCTGATTTGACTCCCATCCCAGTCATTGTAAACTTAAAATGTGCACATTTTTGATGCAGGCTTTCTGGCTTCCTCCCTCACCACCAACACATAAGTAAAAACTCAAAAACTGCTCATTAGGAGCCAGTGTGCCCCCCCAGCAAGGCTATGTTTCCCATGAACTTTACTGGAAATACTGAATTAGAAAAATTGAAGAATTGTTCATGTAAAAGGAGTACTGGAAACAAAAAATAGCAATCTACATAGAGTTTTGTTAAATTGGCACTTGCGTAATAAAAAAAAGATTTTTTTTATCTCCTTATATTCAGTTTTGAGATTTAATAAGGCTTTCAAAAATCTCACCCATCCACTCTCAGCTTCAATATATTATATAATTTTATTGTGACCATTATCATTAAAAGCACTATCTTAATTCCAAAACAATTAAGACTATTGTACACTTTAAATGTAGAAGACATAAAAGTTCTTACTTTTAAATGGGTTTTCTACCATTTGTGGTATACTCGGAAAATGTAACATTTTGTGAGGCTAGAATAATTCAGTTTAATAAATTAATGAGTATTGCAGATGAAAGTTTGAAATATTCAGAATACAACAGCGAACAGGATGGTCTGATGTGTGACTCTGAGTGTCAGAACTGAAGGAGTTTTACAGGAAGATAATAAGAAAGAACGTAAAGGACTCAGCACCACAGATGTGAATGAACACAAGACAGTGTGCAAGTAGGTGTTAGGTTAAGTGGTGGAGCAGAGCACTTCACAGCATTACAGGTGAGGTCATTAATTGATCAGGGTGCAAACAGTTTATGAGACCCCCACACTGAATGCCAATAACAAAGTAGCTTTTAAGTACACTCAATTTTTTTATATAAAACATTCAAAATGTTGCAGAGGGTCATCCAAAAGACCATGGGGATTTCAAAATACGCTGTCTCTTTAAATCCTGGTCAAAATTCAATCTTTAACGTCATTTTCATTTATGGTTCCTAAGTACAACCAAACAAAACTAACTAATAATATGGCGAGACAAATTAACATTTAAAGGTTGTGGTGGCCAGCCAGGATCCTTGCCCGGCCAGGAAGCCTCCACACTGGAAGGTCTGAAGGAGGGAGCATATCCAGAGCACCCCTCCCCCGGAGCAATAGGTGGCAGCCCCCCCTGGGTTGAAGTGGTGCCTCGGACTCCCACAGAGCTTCATGGGACTTGGAGTGTGCTACAGACCTGTTGGGTTCCATGAGGGTCACCAGGGGGTGCTGCAGCTACCCAGAAGTGCTGCCCAGAAGTGGAACAATGAGCATCTGGAGCACTTCTGTGTGCCTTATAAAAGGAGCCAGCAGACACTACTCAGAGAGTTAGAGTCGGGTGGGAGAAGACAAAGCTTGCCAGGAGGAGTGAAGGAGGAAAGAAAGAAGAAGAGTGTTGTGTGTTTTTGTTGTGTTCAAGTGTGTTGTGCAAAAAGAAAATAAAAAAATGTGTGTGCCTTGAACTTGCGTCACACTACGGTCTCTGTCAGGTTTGGGTGGAGGTGTGACCCCTGGAGTTCTACAAGGTACAGTATCTCAAAATACATTTTAAAGTAACTGGAAATACATTTTAGTTATCTTAAAACTATTTACAGATATCAGATATCTATCTATTTCAACATGCGAGTTCAGGTGCACCTCTCCTCAAAACATATACCTTCTCCTACCCAAGCAGATTAATTTTCATATTGACACACGGTATAATATTTAATCATCTTTTAGTCTGACCCTTAGAAGCATTTGTGGTATTCAGCCCGCACTTAATTCTATTAATGCAACTGTGACAAATTTAATTGAGCCCCCTCCTCATTCACTGATCTAACTAATGTAGTTAGTCATCAGTGGTAGAGGAAATAACAATGCAGTCATAGAAGCGTGCATTTAATTCAGATTAAAATCATTATGTCCAAAATATTTACAGTATATTAAACAATTTTAAATGCCAAAGCAAATGAAAATCATAATGTGACAATCCACACCATACAACCTGGTATTGCTAGATTTGCTAGATGTTCAGTCTCCCTGGAGGTTTTGTTCTTGCAGTGCTGTGTCTTAGTCTCTTCTGTTCTGAACAGGTACCTCAGTCATAATGGTGATAAAAACTATGATCATCTTTTTTAGTCAGTCAGTCAGTCAGGAAGGGCATCCGGTGTAAAATTTTGCCAAATCAATATGCAGACAAGATGATCTGCTGTGGCAACCCCTAACGGGAGCAGCCGAAAGAAGAAAAAGAAGTCATCATCCAACCTGCTATATCCTAACACAGGGTCACGGGGGTCTGCCAGAGCCAATCCCCGCCAACACAGGGCACAAGGCAGGAACAAATCCATGGGCAGGGCACCACACACACCAAGCACACATTAGGGACAATTTAGGATTGCCAATGCACCTAAGTTGTATGTCTTTGGACTGTGGGAGGAATCTGGAGCACCCAGAGGAAAACACGCAGACACAGGGAGAACATGCAAACTCCACGCAGAGAGGACCCAGAAAACGAACCCAGGTCTCCTTACTGCAAGGCAGCAACGCTACCACTGGGCCACTGTGCCACCTCATCTCTTTTACTCACCTTATATAACTATACATAGGTGTAATTTTGTTCCCAACGTAAAACATTTTAAGGTACCAGTTCTTATTACACGTTTGATTTAAATCAGTTCTTATCTCTTACCAGCAAAAAAAAAAAAACATTCACAGCCAAGCAACATCCTACCAGGTAACATTCCCAAATCTCTAGACTTCTAATACTATAGAATTTTTGACACTCTCCACTGAAATTAATTATCAAAATACTTAGCCAATTCTAATCTAAATACAAAAGCATTTAGAAACCAGGTAGGCTACATCTTGCTTTTAACATTATATTAAGGAATAAAGTGTCTTTGTATAAATATGCCTTTTAAACATTGCAAGGAAAGTCTTCTTGAAAACGTTTTACTTCTTCCTGATACAGTATCTTAAATGCAAATAAATCTGAAGACATCTTGTAATGATACACTACTCAGTTTGAAATATCTCAAAAACATTTCAATGTCTGTCAAATGAAATTTTAGATGTCTTCAAATATGTTTCTGTGCATTTTGAGATATCTCAAAAACATTTCAAGATACCTTTAACACATTGACTGCTGGACCATTTATTACCAGGACACTGCTGTATACATCTATGAATATATAGTAAATAATGAATTCAATCAAAACTCATAAAAACTGTAAAGAAATGTATTAAGAAGTAACCAGTTTATTATCAACAGTAACACTGTCAAAAATGTGAAGAAACTGTGAAATACTTTATTTTCAATAGCAACATGACTAAAAGTCTCCATTTAAATGAGAGTCCAAGAAGCTTGGCACCTCGCAAAACTGAGCAGAAACCTGCGTACGTAAGGTGGGCAGCTGCTGTGAGAATATGCAAGGCTTTACGCCAAGTTTAGTTTTTATCCATTGCAATGTGAGCGTGGAAAGGGGCATTTGCAACGTTTTTATGTTTATGCACTGTTTACACATGAAGTCCCTGTTCTCACTTCCTCGCCTGTTCCGGAAGACCTAACCCTTCTGGGAGGCTTCTGCATAACCAGCTTAGCTACTAGAAGTAAGCGTTCAGTTTAAGCCCATGACTGGAGATGGAGTTCCTTATCAGTAGTGTTTTTTCATGATACTTTGTGTTTCATGGTATAGCTTACAACTTATTTTGTGCTCTATCATTTATTTTTTCATTTTCTTTGCCCTTTATTAAACTAAGAACACTGGGCTGGTGCCCCTAACGCATTGTTCTGTCTGTTTGTTTAATTTCAAGAATATATTTTGAGATATAGGGAAATAATCTACATGCTACACTGATCCCTCTCCCACTTGGACAGAGGCAGTGGTGCAGTAAGAATTTTGTTTCTGGACTTCTCTAGCGCTTTCAACACCATTCAACCTCTTGCCCTTAGGGACAAGCTGACAGAGATAGGAGTAGATTCATACCTGGTGGCATGGATTGTGGACTATCTTACAAACAGACCTCAGTATGTGCGTCTCGGGAATTGCAGGTCTGACATTGTGGTCAGCAACACAGGAGCGTCGCAGGGGACTGTACTTTCTCCGGTCCTGTTCAGCCTATATACATCGGACTTCCAATACAACTCGGAGTCCTGCCACGTGCAAAAGTTCGCTGATGACACTGATATCGTGGGCTGCATCAGGAGTGGACAGGAGGAGGAGTATAGGGACCTAATCCAGGACTTTGTTAAATGGTGCGACTCAAACCACCTACACCTGAACACCAGCAAAACCAAGGAACTGGTGGTGGATTTTGGGAGACCCAGGCCCCTCCTGGACCCCGTGATTATCAGAGGTGACTGTGTGCAGAGGGTACAGACCTATAAATACCTGGGAGTGCAGCTGGATGATAAATTGGACTGGACTGCCAATACTGATTCTCTGTGCAAGAGAGGACAGAGCCAGCTCTACTTCCTTAGAAGACTGGCGTCCTTCAACATCTGCAATAAGATGCTGCAGATGTTTTATCAGATGGTTGTGGCGAGTGCCCTCTTCTACGCGGTGGTGTGCTGGGGAGGCAGCATTAAGAAGAAGGACGCCTCATGCCTGGACAAACTGGTGAGGAAGGCAGGCTCTATTGTAGGCATGGAGCTGGACAGTTTGACATGCGTGGCAGAGCAATGGGCGCTCAGCAGGCTCCTATCAATTATGGAGAATCCACTGCATCCACTGAACAGGATCATCTCACTGTCCTGCTCCACTGACAGACTGAGGAGATCGTTCCTCCCCCAAACTATGCGACTCTTCAATTCCACCCGGTGGGGTAAACGTTAACATTATTCAAAGTAATTGCCTGTTTTTACCTGCATTTTTATTACTCTTTAATATTGTTTTTGTATCAGAATGCTGCTGGAGTATGTGAATTTCCCCTTGGGATTAATAAAGTATCTATCTATCTATCTATCTATCTATCTATCTATCTATCTATCTATCTATCTATCTATCTATCTATCTATCTATCTATCTATCTATCTATCTATCTATCTATGATTTTTTCAGATACCTTAAAAGATTAATTATTTTTTAAGATTTCTAATGCATTTCAAGAAATGCATTTCAGGATATTTCTAAATGTTAATTTGGCTTGCCATATAACAAATGAAAGTTAACATCATGTAAAAAAAATTGCAGCACTTTTATCTTAAATCTACATGGCCAAGATTATGTTTTAGACATTTCTATGTTTGACCATTTACTTAACAGTAGTGGGTATATGTTTAAGAAATACAAAAGTACTCCCACACACCTATACACACGCCTACACAAGTAAAAAGTACATTTTAAAGTCAAAAGCATTCTATAAAAGCTACTAAATAATGATGTAAGAGAAATCTTCAGGAAAACCACATTAAATAGGAGGTTACAGGCAAGCTTTAAACCAAGTGCCCCTAAATAGTCATTCCGTTCTGTGGAAACTTAAAAAAGAAAATTACAGAATTATGCAAAGAGTCTTGTCTTTCTGATCCCAGATTACTTAGCCACATTTCTTCTATACTCATCTGTGCAAGTCGGACAATAACAAGCTAGCCAGTACACCCCAATTAATCTGTCATCCCAGCTACTGACTACAAAAGCAAAGGGTATGCAGCCTACATATTTCTGATTTTATATACTTTGTTAATCCCGGAGGGGAAATTGTTTAGAGTGCAGAGTCAGCCATTGTACAGTGCCCCTGGAGCAATTTTCAGCTTAAGGGCCCAATGGAGTAGGATACCTTCTGGCAGTAATGGGATTTGAACCAATATGCAGGGTATATGGAGGAGTTTGGCAAGAATGAGTAAATACTAGAAACAGTAAAAAAAACTTCCATAAATTAGCAAGAATCTTTAATTCAATTCAGCATTGAAGTGGCTAGAGCCTATCCTGGCAGCAATGGGCAAAAGTCAAAAAAATGCTCTGGACAAGCATCTGATCTATCACAGGGCCAACTCATGTACACAACCATCTGGGGTTAATTAAACGTCATCAGTTTCTTTTGCATGTACTGTATATCTTTGGAATGTGGGATCAAAACTGGAGTTCTTGCAGAAAAACACACAATAACACAACAGACACTTGCAGACTTCACATAGTCTGTGGCCAGACAGGGATTCATATTCTGGTCTCTTTCCTGTAAGACAGTAGTGACAACCACTAAGTATGAAAATGTTGTTGCTTTTGGATTAATTTATGAAACTAGGAGAAATAACAAAGTATTCATCATTGTTCTAAATCATATCCATAAATATCTGGTCCATTGAAAACTGAGTCACTACTATCAAAGAATAAGTAAGCATTGTAAATTACAAAGTAAGTATTCCCAATGGGAAGAAACCAATATAAATGTTACACATAAACTTATTAAAAGAGTGGCATTACAGGCAGAGCGTATAGGAAAGCATTTCCGCGGAAAACAAAACTGTCAAAGAACCTGCAGGTCCCAGAGGGAACAATTACCTACAACAAAGATGGAACAGTTAGGAACAAAACCCTATTTCCTAGTGTTCCTGCTAAGACAAGCCTGGCCGAACATAAGATAATTACTCAACCCGGAGTGAAGATCCAAATGTATCTGTCATGATTTAATGTTTTTCAAAACAAGGAATTTATTATCCCTTTTTTTTAGTTTAAATTTAATCTGTAGTGTTAGAAAATTATTTTTCATATTGTTTATGATGTTACCGTGCCACCATTTTGAATTTATCCTTAGTCGCAACTGCCATCATATTGAGCTTTTGTTATTTTGCTGTAGCAACAGTTTGATGGCATGTGATATTATCGACTAGCGACTATTTAATAGTGGTGATAGGTGCCATCCCTTGTCTAAGTTTCTGGATTCTCTAAATCAAACACATTTTCGCAAACTACTAGTTATACAGGGAAAGTATTATAAGGAAGTTGAGAATCTTTTGGTTGTTTTTTTTTTTTTTTTTCCTGTTTTGCATATTGTGTGATACTGATTGTTTGTTTGATTTCCTGCTTTGGCCAGTTTTCCTGACTATTATTCACATACCTTTTTCAGAGCCATCTTTTCCTAATACACTCTATTTGTTGTTCTTCAGGTCATAACTATTTCTTAATCACAACAGTGTTTTATCAGAACTTCTGAGACTGTGTGAATAAGTAACACAGGTGCCCCAGCTTGGTATTATTGGAGAGTCTCATCATGAATGGTGTGGCGTAATTTTAATGATCCTAAATATAAATGTAATATATACAGTGTGTATATATATATATATATATATATATATATATATATATATATATATATATATCCATCCATCCATCCATCCATTTTCCAACCCGCTGAATCCGAACACAGGGTCACGGGGGTCTGCTGGAGCCAATCCCAGCCAACACAGGGCACAAGGCAGGGAACCAATCCTGGGCAGGGTGCCAACCCACCGCAGGACAATATATATATATATATATATATATATATATATATATATTGTCACACACATGCGAGTAGGATGAAGCTAGGTATGGACCAAGTAAGGGTAATTCTACACCAGGCCAGAGGGTGGTGGGGTGTGCTAAACCTTCTTCTGTTATCTCTACAGACCAGAGGCCTCATATATAAACGGTGCTTATGCACAGAAATGTTGCGTACGAACGTTTCCACACTCAAATCGCGATGTATAAAACCTAAACTTGGCGTAAAGCCACGCACATTTCCACAGTAACTCATACCTTGGCTGTACGCAATTTATCCGCCCGGTTTTGCAGACTGGCGGCACCCAGCGTCAAAGCAGTGCTACTGTTCCTGTGTGATCACCCTTTCTTTCTTAGATCCACATTCCTGGCGCGGCTTTATAAATACACTGAAATTTGTGTTGGCTGGGATTGGCTCCAGCAGACCCCCGAGACCCTGTGTTCGGATTCAACGGGTTGGAAAATGGATGGATGAAATTAACTGCATATTGTTTATTAGTGTAATGCATCTGATTTTAATTAACCTGTAGCAATATAATGGTCCAGGGAATAGCCATAGTATTCCAAATACCATAACTGCTTTGGCGTTGTAACTCTCACTGCATCTTCTTTATTTTTCAGCTGCTCCCGTTAAGGGTTGTAACAGCAGATCATCTTTTTCCATATTACTCTCACTGCACCACTCGGAGTATCTATATCACTGTATCTGAGTGGGAAATCACAGCAGCAGCTGATCGGAAAGAGAATTACCGGTACACAGCATGAAGCAGACGCTGTCTGAGCCACAGCAAAATGCTTTAGAGACTTCCCTGTACGGACTTCGCAGTTTAGAAACAGTTTCATCCCAAGAACTATAAACGCACTAAATCAGTCCATCAAGTGCTCCTTGTAGAACTGTTTGTACTTATAAGTACAATCACCTCACTGTAAACTTGGGATACAGTTATAATATTGCACAACCTGCGGCACTTTATAAAGCGCGTATTTACATATGATGACGGTATTCATTTTTAAGATGAAATGCAGCAAAATATGTTGATTATATTATACAGATAAAACTTTAACTTCATTTAAATAATCTGTATTGTTAATAATTAAACATGTGAGGACACGGTGCCGCAGCGCTACCTAGTTCAGTAATTGTTCCTGCATTGCATTGTATTCTTGCTGGTGCTGACGCGACACTGGAAGGATAGATGGATATAATAATTAAACACGTACTACGAAGATATTTCAATGTTCCTTAAAAGTTTTGAAGAATCGGCGTTCTAAGCTTACAGATGGCTTCACGTCTATTACATAGCTGATTGTGTGGCGATTGGAGAAAGAAAAGTAAGGACAGGAATTGGAGGTTAGTACGTTTGAAAGAGACAGTACTGCTGTGATAAATTATTTCATTGAAGGTCGCGCATGGCGCAGCAAGCCTCTTGTGTGAGACATGAACAAGCACTGCGCCACCGTGTTCCCATGTTTAATAACATGCTTTCATTCCTATCATCATGAAAAAGATATCACGTATACATCTCAGTATTTTAATTATTCAGAGAGCTGTAATTTCACGAATGTAATGGATTATGTGTCCTGTCGGAGAAAGAGAAAGCCCGTTTAAAAAGCAGGTAGTGATTCACACACATAGAGCACATAGAAGATCTAATACAGAACAAAGCATTTAACATGCCACTTTAGTTACAATGGGATTTGAGAAACTAGTAAATTAAAACGATTTTAAGATGAAGTTTATGATGTTCTAATTTAATAACAAAATAAACTACATGATTAAAGTGGAAATTTCGAGTTTAAAGTTGACATTTCGTGCTTTTTTCCCACTGTGTGCCTTTTTTTTTGTCTGTACCCTAATAAGCTTTCATATGACACTCAGACGGTGGGCTACGACTCGCCTTTTCATGGCGACTTTGATATGTGATTTCTTTTTTATTTCGGGCACTGTGCGACTTTGTGAACTTGAGCCTTTGAGTTTCTCCGACACTCTGTCACTCGATCTACTTCCTTTTGTTGATTATACCACTGTTTAAACCAACAAATAGTACGTTTTTCCTTTGCCTCCACTTGGTATTCGCTGAAATGCTTATATTTTCTCCCGTGCTTTTCCCATTGTCTTTTCACAGAAGGCTATTTATATCGATTTGCATATTCAAAGAGGCGTAATTCTGGGAGGAGTTGGGGCGGGACAGAATGCGCGTGCACGTGCGTTACTTTTCACACTGATCGGGATTTATGTAGTGGAAGAACGTGAAAGTTTGCGTACGTACAAATTCCTGCATCTGGATTTTTCTGTGCGTACGCACATTCCCGCTTTTGTGCTTACGCCATGTTATAGTGTGAGTTCTACGCACACCGTTATACATGAGGCCCCAGATGCGGGAAAATCTGTCTGAGTCATCCCTGAAGATGGCACTTCCAGTTCTGGCGCTAAAGGAATGTTACATCCAGTTCCAGCACCTAAAGGAGCATCACTTCAGGTTACGAAGTCAGAAGGAGGTCACATCCGGTTCCCATACATTACTTCCAGTCTTGGCATTTAAAGCTGCCATCTTACCAACTATTCAACAGTTCTTGTTTGGACTCCATTGAAGACAATATTTTCTTATTTTATATGTATATATATATATTATTTGACAGTAAACTATGTAACATTCTATGATTTGCTTCTCACAACTGAGAGGGCCCCGTGGCAGATGTTTGCAGACTGGCATACCAACCACATGCATTACCTGGTAGGTAACCACCCATACAATCAGATCGAGATTCAGACTACGAATGCTAAAAATGTAATTACTCCGATTTCTAGGCTGTCAAATAGAACGAACTACATGCTGTGGTGCAGTGTAAAGAGGCTTCGCTTCTGACGCTGACGTCCAAGGTTCGATCCCCAAGAGGGGTGCAATGGAGTGTGTATGCCTGATGAGCCCAAATAAGGGCAAAACACATGTCGCGTACTCTTTGCATTATTTGACAGTAAACTATGTAACATTCTATGATTTGCTTCTCGCAACTGAGAGGGCCCCGTGGCGGATGTTTGCAGACTGGCAGACCAACCACATTCGTTACCTGGTAGGTAACCACCCATACAATCAGATCGAGATTTAGACTATGAATGTAATTACTCCGATCTCCAGGCTGTGAAATAAATGAAGCACATGCCATGGCGCAGTGTAAAGAGGCTTCGCTTCTGACGCTGACATCCAAGGTTTGATCCCCGAGAGGGGTGCGGCGGAGTGTGTACATCTGATGAGCCCAAATAAGTATGTAATGTACTGTTTGCATTATTTGACAGTAAACTATGCAATATATATATATATATATATATATATATACTTCCAGTACTACCAGTAAAGGTTTTAGAACAACTCAGCTTTTCCAGTTTTTCTTCAGGTTTAATTAGTTGAAATGCAGTGAATGACCTAACATGGTGAAAAGCAGTAAACTGCAGAGGTTTAAATTTAAAGTTTAGGTTAGCAAAAACTGAAAAAAAAAACTCAGAATATTACAAAGGGGCCTTCTTCAGGAAACAGCTAATAGGTTACAACCTACAGATGTTCTGCAGCAATTAAACTTAATCAAACAAGTTGCAGCAAACAGTTTGCACAGGTGTCCCAAATTCTGTTGATTACTTAAAATCCCTCTGTCTGTGTTAAAGCAGAGTTTGAACAGACTGAGTTACTACACCATCTGAAGTGCTACTTGGACACTATTAGATAGATAGATAGATAGATAGATAGATAGATAGATAGATAGATAGATAGATAGATAGATAGATAGATAGATAGATAGATAGATAGATAGATAGATAGATAGATAGATAGATAGATAGATAGATAGATAGATAGATAGATAGATAGATAGATAGATAGATAGATAGATAGATAGATAGATACTTTATTAATCCCAAGGGGAAATTCACATACTCCAGCAGCAGCATACTGATAAAGAACAATATTAAAGAGTGATAACAATGCAGGTATACAGACAGACAATAACTTTGTATAATTTTAACGTTTACCCCCCAGGGTGGAATTGAAGTGTCGCATAGTTTGGGGGAGGAACAATCTCCTCAGTCTGTCAGTGGAGCAGGACAGTGACAGCAGTCTGTCACTGAAGCTGCTCCTCTGTCTGGAGATGATACTGTTTAGTGGATGCAGTGGATTCTCCATTATTGACAGGAGCTTGCTCAGTGCCCGTCGCTCTACCACGGATGTCAAACTGTTCAGCTCTGTGCCTACAATAGAGCCTGCCTTCCTCACCAGTTTGTCCAGGCGTGAGGCATCCCTCTTCTTTATGCTGCTTCCCATCACACCACTGCGTAGAAGAGGGCGCTCGCCACAACCGTCTGATAGAACATCTGCAGCATCTTATTGCTGATGTTGAAGGACGCCAGCCTTCTAAGAAAGCATCAGTATTGGCAGTCCAGTCCAATTTATCATCCAGCTGCACTCTCAGGTATTTATAGGTTTGCACCCTCTGCACACAGTCACCTCTGATGATCACAGGGTCCATGAGGGGCCTGGTCCTCCTAAAATCCACCACCAGCTCCTTGGTTTTGCTGGTGTTCAGGTGTAGGTGGTTTGAGTTGCATCATTTAACAAAGTCCTTGATTAAGTTCCTATACTCCTCTTCCTGCCCATTCCTGATGCAGCCCATGATAGCAGTGTCGTCTTGTATTGGAAGTCCGATATATATAGGCTGAACAGGACCGGAGAAAGTACAGTCCCCTGCGGCGCTCCTGTGATGCTGACCACAATGTCAGACCTGCAGTTCCCGAGATGCACATACTGAGGTCTGTCTGTAAGACAGTCCACGATCCATGCCACCAGGTATGAATCTACTCCCATCTCTGTCAGCTTGTCCCTAAGGAGCATAGGTTGGATGGTGTTGAAGGCGCTAGAGAAGTCTAGAAACATAATTCTTACAGCACCACTGCCTCTGCCCAAATGGGAGAGGGATCGGTGTAGCATGTAGATGATGGCATCCTCCGCTCCCACCTTCTCTGGTAACAGAGGGTCGAGGGCATGGCGGATCTGTGGTCTTAGGTGGTGAAGCAGCAGCCACTCCATGGTCTTCATCACATGTGACGTCAGTGCAACAGGCCAGAAGTCGTTCAGCTCACGAGGACGTGATATCTTTGGGACGGGGGTGATGCAAGATGTTTTCCAAAGCCTCGGGACTCTCCCCTGTTCCAGGCTCAGGTTGAAGATGCGCTGTAGGGGACTCCCCAGCTCCAACGCACAGGCCTTCAGCAGTCGTGGCGATATTCCATCTGGACCCACTGCTTTGCTGGCACAAAGTCTACTCAGCTCTCTACTCAACTGTGCTGCTGTAATTGTGGGTTGGGGGAAACTCTCTCCTATGCTGGTATCAGCAGAAGGATGGTTGGAGGGTGCAGTACTCTGAGGTGATAGTGGGTTAGGGTGGTCAAACCTGTTAAAAAAGTTGTTCATCTGGTTTGATCTCTCCACATCTCTCTTGATGGTGGCACCCCGCTTCGAGCTGCAGCCAGTGATGATCTTCATCCCATCCCACACTTCTTCATGCTGTTGTTCTGCAACTTCTGCTCCAGCTTTCTCCTGTACTGCTCCTTCGCTGCCCTGAGCTGGACTCGGAGTTCCTTCTGCACGCGCTTGAGCTCATGCTGATCACCGCCTTTAAAAGCCCTTTTCTTCTGGTTCAAAAGGCCCCTGATGTCACTTGTAATCCATGGCTTGTTGTTAGCATAGTAGCATACTGTTCTTACTAGAATTACAATGTCCATACAGAAGTTGATGTAGTCAGTAGTGCAGTCAACAACCTCCTCAATGTTCTCACTATGTGACCCCTGCAGGATATCCCAGTCCGTAGTTCCAAAGCATTCTCTCAGAGCCTGCTCTGCCTCAGGGGACCACTTCCTGAATGGGCGTGTGGTTGTAGGTAGCTCTCTCACTCTTGGTTTGTAGTGAGGCTGAAGCAGAACCAGGTTATGATCTGCTTTTCCAAGCGCAGGCAGCGGTTTAACGTTTGCATACAGTAGGTCAATAGTCCTATTTCCCCGGGTGTTACAATCCACATACTGGGAGAAGGCAGGTAATGTTTTGTCCAGCGTCACATGGTTAAAGTTTCTAGCAATTAGCACAAGTGCCTCGGGGTGCTGCGTTTGCAGTTTAGCATCAGCTGAGTGGATGATGTCATTCGCTATCTCCACATCCGCCCGAGGAGGGATGTAAACAATAACAACAATGACATGTCCAAACTCTCTGGGCAAGTAATAGGGACGCAGACTTACGGCCAACAGTTTGATGTCCCTGCAGCAAGAGGAGATTTTAACGTTTACATGTCCAGAGTTGCACCATCTTGTATTGACATAGAGTGCGAGTCCACCTCCTTTGTGCTTCCCGCAGGTACTTGCGTCTCTGTCCTCTCTAACTGTGCTAAACCCGGGTAGCTCCACGTTAGCATCTGGGATGTTAGTTGTTAGCCACGTTTCAGTAAAACACAACAAACTGCATTCTCTGTAGGTCCTGACATTTTTCACCAGCGCAGCCAGTTCTTATTTGGTAGCGAGTTCACATTTCCCAGGATCACAGAAGGCACCAAAGGTTTGTATCACCACATTCTCTCTAGATACGTGGCTTTTATCTTAGCGCCGGCTCTGCTGCCACGATATGACCTTCTTACCTCGTCAGGTAAATAGGAGACCGCACCGGCTCGGGCATTTGTTCTCAGCACTTGAAGTTCTCTACTTGAATAGACGAGTCTCGGCTTGTAAAAATCAATTTCCAAAACGACGACAGATATTACACTGTAGAATATTGTAAATTCTAGTGATAATGGCAAAAAACAGCAATTAACAAACAAAATGAGACAGAGCATCACTACTCTTGAAAGTGTAGTCATTTCATTTAGGGAAATTGCAAAAAACATGTCAAAGCATCAGTGAGTACAGTGGTGTCCTACACAATCCAAAGTAAGTGGAAACTGGAAGAAACTCTGATAGGAAGAAATTGTGCTGACTCAAAGTCACAACCCAATCAAAAGGTTTTTTGAGGGTCACCAGCTTGCATGGTAGGCACCTCACAGAACAACAGGTTCAAACATAGCTTAACAGTGGTTGAAAAAGGCAAGTCTTAGTTTCTACTGTGAAGAGGAGACTTTGTGCTGCAGATTTGACAGGGCAAGTGGCAGTAACAAAGCAATGCCTTAAGGTACAAAATACGGCCTTGAAATACTGGCTGTGGACTGCTGCAGAATGGAAGAAAGTCTTAACGGACCAAATGAATCAAAATTTGAAATTATTGCTTCATCACGTAGGGTGTTTGTACATCTTTGAGTTGGTGAAAGGATGGTTCCTCAGTGGGTGACGCCAGCTGTCAAACATAGAGAAGGAAGTGTGATGGTCTGGGCAGAGTTGGTGACTTACACAGAGTGACTGGCATTCTGAAACAAAAGGGTTACCACAGTGTGGCTGTTATATCAGCAAAAGGTGGCTACTTTGATGAATCAAAAATTTGAATAAAATTTTGTACACTTAATGATTCCTTGATTTATTTTTTATTTGTCATTGTTTATTTGTTCTATGCCATGATTTCATGAAACATTAAGACATTAAACTGCGTCCATTTCCATAAAATTCTATATATAATGAATATAAAGTCTATATACAGTATGATTCTTATCTTATCCCACATATTGTAGAGCTGTTAGACAACCTTAGACATAGTATGCAGTGCAAGACTGCCAGGCTCAGTAGGAGTTTCTTCCCAAAGGCCATCAGACTGCTCAACTCCCTCTAACAACAAAAGGTATGCTGACCTATTAGGAGCACGCTCACAGCACATTGCTGCACCCACCACATGACAAACCACCTCAGGATCCCAGATTAGGACCAGAGTGCAGCCATGCAATGGGTGACACCTCAACACCACACTAGTTCAGATGGAGTGGAACAGTGTGAGGTTTGGGACTGTTAAATTCCTGAACACACACACAAACTGTTTGAACACATTTATTCAGAATCTCATATCTCCTGTCACACATGTGCACATGGGAGGCAGCTAAAGGGCCTGAATGAGAGTAATTACATTCCAAACCAAGGGGTGGTAGAGTGCACTAACTCTTTCTCTCACTCCTCTGCAGACTAATTACGGGAAATTCTGCTTGGCCCCGATGACGTCACTTCCAGTTCCGGGCCCAGAGATGATGTCACTTCCAGTCCCAATTCGTGGGTTGGTTTTGGGGGGTTTTTTGAAGGGTCCTGGTGTTCTGGGGGCATCAATGACTTCTGGTTCTGGCCACAGAGACAATGTCACTTCCAGTCACGGGATCAGCGACATCACTTACGGTTCTGGCCACAGAGATGACATCACTTCCTCCTGTCTGCCTTAAAACTGCCATCTTTTTGTCAGCAAGGCAGTTCTGTTCTGGACTCTGTTCTATACACATCTATTGTGAGCATTTACTCCATTTTGCACCCAGGAAATAACATACAGGTGGCTGCTCCAAACGTTTCTGTGGCTGTTTTGTCAATTTTTCTGACACTCCTAAAATGCTATTATGTCTGTGTATTTTGTTAATATTTTTTGTCACTTGAACACTTTACAATTATTCACTAATGTGTCTATCGGATTATGCACTGTGAAAAGGAACAGACTCGACACACGTAAAAAGGTTTGGGGCAGCCACCTGTATAATATTCCTGGCTGCAATTGGTTTTTTGAATAATACAGAGCTGTTGATAGCACTGAGTCCAAGATAGAACTGACGAGGGTTGGGAAAGATGGCGGCTTTAAGTGGTCAGACCAGAAGTGATGTAGGGTAACTGGAAGTGATGTCCTTCTAACATCACTCTGTGCGGTGTGACCAGAAGTGATGTTCTTCTGGGCGGCGGAACTGGAAGTGTCATCACTGACTCAGATAGGTTTTCCCGCGGCTGGTGTGTAGAGAAAACAGGAGAAGGTTAAGTGCACCTCGCCCTCCCCTGGCCTGGCATGGAATTACCTTTACTTGGTCCACACAAAGTCCCCCTACTCGCATGTGTGTGACAGCACATATTCTGTGTGTTTATGCTGTCTATCTGTTGTTGTATGACGTGTACTTGTCTTTATGTTCATGTTCGTACATTGAGCTTGGAGAAACTCAGTTTTGTTCAGCTGGGCACTCCTTGTTGTATGGTTTGAATAACAATAAAGTAAATCCAGTAAATTCAGTGTGATGGATGGCCGGCAGTTCAACCCGGCTGGGACGCCCAGAGATTGGAAGGATGGGGGAAGACTGCTTTTCCATGACACTGCCTCCCTTAAAATGCTAGATGGCTGTTCCCCTGGACTGCAGTGGTGCTCCAGATTCCCACAGGGCATCCTGGAACTTGGAGTTCAGTATCTCAGCCCTGTTGGGAGCCGTGGGTGCTGCCAGGGGGTGCTGTAAATGGACCTGGGGATTTGTACTTCCCTCATAGCCCAGAAGAACTAGTGAGTCACGAGGATGGAAATCTGTAAGTACTTCTGGGTTGAAGAAAACTCAATTTCTCCATCTGACCTGGAAGTGCAGGCAAGTCACAGAAGCACTTCCGGGTCGGACCATATATAAAGGACTGCTGAAGACCCAGCAAGTGCGCCAGAGTTGGGAGGAGGTGGACAAAGCTTGCTGGGATTTGTGGAGGAGAGAGCTGAGAGTATTGCATTATTGAGTTTATTGCCTGTAATATTGTGGCTTTGATGCTGGAAGAGTGCTGTTTAAGAAGAAAATAATGAAATATCTTCTTAGTGCTTTTACTTTGTGTCCTGGGCGTCTGTCTGTTGGGGTTAAAGGGGCGACAGTGACCCCTAGAGCCTTAACCAGTACACATTAATTTTCACTCTCATCTTAACAACAGGATACTAACATAAAGAACTTGACGAATCTAGCTGTGAAAAAAAAATAAAGAAAATTGTACAAGTTTTTAAGTTCACTTTTTGAGTTTAATGGCACACCTGTAACATTTCAGAGAACAATTTCTCAAATTTTGAAACTTAATGCTAAGTACTGTAAAGCCTACCTAGACAATGTTGCAACTGTCAGCAATGACTAGCAAACCCACATCATTTACTTACAGTTAGCGTTAGTCAGAGAAAAGCTGTTCTAACCATAAACCCCAAAAATGTGAACTCTGTCTAGTGCTATCTTGAATGCTTGATGGGTAATGGATTAATTAAAGCAAGTTAGGAAAGTCCTGGTACATCCACTTTCTGGACCACAGAAAACACATACAGTGCATTTTTTATAAAGGCTAGCCAGTTGTAACGGTAAGTATATTCCAAATGTTGTAGCCTGCATATCATCCTTGATTTATTTAGCAAAAGAATGAAAATAAAAATTGCTTTTGTTTAAAGCAATATGTTGATAAAGATATTCAAGATCTTAAAAAATGGCCTTTCCTCACATCATCATTACAAAGGAATTTATTGAACTGATGGAATTCTCACAGTTTGGGCTAGGCACATTAATGGCACAAGGGACTGAGGCTCTGGTAGACCTGGTAGACCTGATCATGTATCTTAGCAGAAGACTTTTGTCTTCTTTAATCTGATTACAGAGTAAGACTGTCTTGAAATCTGCAAGCTTTTGAGTCATTCCATTAATATCAGTGGGTGTGCTGCAGTACATCACTCGTATAACTAAACACATACCCTCTGCAGTGACTATATAGGAAAAAAGATGCAAACTCTTGTCCGACCAGATCTTTTGGATCTTTTGATCCAGACTTTTTCTTTCATAGTTCTTTGCCATCCTGCTTTTCAGTATACTATTGTAGATGTGTTCTCTAGTCTTGCTAAACCTAATGATGACAGTCACTTCATTCAACAAGTGCATTCAACAAAGCTTGGTGAAGGGTATAAACAAAAAAGAGACCACCTTCCCCAGTTCATTCAGAAAGATAAGCCATGCAGCACACACCCCTTACTCTTTAGTTTGAAAAAAAAGTGAGAATTCTAGAAATGAAACAAGTTCATTTCAAATTCTTCTGAACACTACTGAACTCAATAAAGTAGCAATATCCATGACAAAAATTATTATACCAAATGAGACGTTCTCAGCTACTGATCATTTGAGTTTTCTTGTCTTCTCTGCTGGTTCAACTGACTGTTTTCTCTCCAATTATAAACAAGGCAGCTCCATTGTTAATTTTCCCAATCCAGTTAAATGTTTGTGTCATCCATGAAATCATATGCTTTTTAATCTCTTGGTCATCTTGGTTATGAACAATACCGATCATTGTCTTCACATGTTATAGGTTTGTAAAGTGTTCTCTTCTTTGTGACTTTCCCATCCTGCCCTGTAACTGCAGAGCTCATGACATTTAGTTCATGAAGCACAACGGGTACTCAGTACTCTAGCAGTGACTTGCTGAAATAGTACAGTACATTTAAAAGACTTCTTTCTTGTAGTTAAAGGGTAGAGAACTCAGGAGCATTAAGTCCTTGTGCTTTTAAGATTAAAAAAATAACACAAACTGGCTCACTTCAGTATGTTTTCATGGTAAGCCCTGAAACAAAACCAAGCTAAACACTGAATAAAGAGTGGTAGTAATGTGATCTGAGTTACTGTAAAACATTTTACTAGATGGAAGCTGACACGTTTGAGCGTGATGTACATCAAGAAGGACTTAATGCAGTGAGAGCTATGTTCATATAGAATTGACAGTTATGACTGTAGGCAGCCTACTGGCTCAAAAGGTACCTTCTGCTTCTTCATAGCTCCAAAGTTCTGGGTGGAAATCCCAACCTGGGCAACGTCTGTGAAGTGACATCTGTTCTCCCCATGTTCAAGTGAAGCCTTTTTTTAAGGTTTCACACCATATTTCTAACACAAAGCAACAAAGTAGGGACAGGCATAAGAAAGATCCTCTTTAAAGACACTTACTTTATTATCTCCCTTAACATGACAAGGCTGTACAGTGGAAAAATACTACATGCTACTAGGACTGCATTCATTTTATGACTTTTAAAATAGTGGAGTCAGAAAGAATGGTTCCAGAGTGAAAGTGAGAAATGAAATTCAATATACTGTATTTCTTATTTCTGATAGGGACTGAGATCTACACAACAGGACCAAGTATTCGAGAAAAGAAATTTTACTGGAAGGAAATATGAGATTTATAAATGGTCCCAAATCCACAAAATTATCAACAGAGTTATAAATCTATTATACTTGAATGTTTCCCTTTTGTCATTCATGTGCAACAGTGGTAAAATCATAGAGGGCATCAGGGTACCCCCTTCCCCACAACAACATATGAAATCATACACAAGTATTAACAGAATTCAGGTCTTATCCTTATTGAAAAACAAAGTATAATGTATAGTATTCTTTTCCTTAAATATATGCTCCCTTTAGTAAAAGGTATTCCCCACAATGGTGTCAGCTTTCATTGTTATGCTCATGACACTCAGATCTATCTTAGACCTGCTTCACAGTACTACGTTTTCATTACTTTAAAAAAACAATCTCCAAGGCTATATATTTCTGAAAACACAACTTCAGCATTATGAGGTGACTCTGACCACACTCTGATGTGCTTGTGCTGATTATGAGGCCCTTCCCTGATTAGATCCTGCTCATTACAACGTCTCATTCCCTGAATCTGTCGCCCTTCACGAAGGAAACTATTTTGCAATAGAGCAGGCAGAGAAGAATTGCTTTTCATGGCACTTGTTGTGTTCCTTCCCTGTGTGCTTCTAAATTGTGTTTTATAGGGTTTGAATGCTGCATACATGCACAAAAGTCAAATCATTTACTGGTTGCCTCAATTCTGCATTGAATCTTGTGGTTGGCAGTGTTACCACTCCTTCAAGGATTTTTCCACCCGGTGTAGACGAACATCAATGTCATATGAGTTTTCAGTCATTCTAGAGGTTTCAGGGACACTTTAATAAAAAATGTGAAAATGCTAGTATGGATGGAGGTAGTTTTGGTTTAAAAATTCATTTAGTAGTGTGGATTTAACCTTAATCCCAGGTCTACCTCTGATTTGCCATCCTGATGTTTGCTTGAATGCATTTTAAATTAAAGACTTAGTTGGATGCTCACTTTCTTAAATCAAATGCCAATAAGACTGAAGTGTTGTTGGTTGGTCCAAAATCAATTGCCTGCATTATCGCAAACTTCACCATTAACACAGATGGCGTAATGGTTCAGTCTTCATATTTTAGTTATTTTTGACTCATCACTTACCTCATATAAGCTCACTTATCAAAAGCGCATAGTATAATCTCACAATCTTGCTCATTTTAGCTAAAGGGCAGAGACACAGAAACATGCGCATGCTTTCATTACCACGATTCCTTTTAAAACCCTTGACAGATTGCAGTATATCCAGAATGCAGATACTAGAGTTTTTACATACACCAAGCATACAGAGCACATCACTCCTGTCCTTTAAATTCTCCACTAGTTGTCTATTGTCTTGCATCAAATATAAACTTGCACTCTTTACTGACAATATTTTAAATGGTCTACTTCCATGATATTTTGTTCAACTACTTCGTCACTATAATCCTACAAGTGCCATTAGGTGAGAGTGTTATCATCTGAAGCTCCTTACCTCATCATTTGTGTTATAGCTCTTCACGTTCCTCTTTCAAAATTAGTTTTAAAATTTTACAGTTTAAATAATATTTTTCTTAAGCCTTGCATTTTTAACTCATGTATGATTTGAGTATTTTGGGTTTTTTTTACAGTGTTTTTTTTTGTTCTATTTAGTATTATTGCTCTTTGGTTTCTTATAATTTTTTTTTTTTTTTATATTTTTATTTTATTAATTTTCATTGTAATCATTCCATACAAACAGATCAATTTATAACCCAACAAATTTGAAGACAAATCAAACCCCACCCCTGAGAAGGAGAGCTTAGCTAAAGGAAAATTGCTTAAGGCTTTTTAATAAGGCAACATTAAACAAAAGAAAGGGAGAAGTAAATATCTATGTAAATAAGAGATGGAGAAGGGAGTTAAATGCGGTAATAGTTATTTCTCTTATTCTAAAATAATATTGATTAAATCCTGCCAGGTTTTGAAAAAATTTTGTACAGATCCTCTAACTGAGAATTAGATTTTTTCCAATTTCAAATAATATAAAACATCGGTTTCCCACTGACTTATAAGAGGAGAATTAGGATTCTTCCAATATAACAAAATAAGTCTGCGTGCCAAAAGTGTAGTGAATGCAATCACAGTTTGCTTGTCCTTCTCCAATTCAAGTCCATCTGGAAGAACACCGAACACAGCTGTTAATGGGTTAGGAGGGATTGTGATACCAAGGCTGTCTGAAAGGCACTTAAAAATTTTTGTCCAAAATGATGTTAGTTTGGTGCAGGCCCAGAACATGTGACCCAGTGAGGCAGGAGCTTGGTTGTAGTGTTCGCAGGTTGGATCTTGCCCTGGAAACATTTTGGACAGTTTTAAGCGAGACAGATGAGCTTGATATATAATTTTTAGTTGAATAATTCTATGCTTTGCGCATATAGAACTCGAGTGAATTCTCTGCTTTGCTACCTTCCACTCCTTTTCTGATATATTGATTAAGAGATCTTCTTCCCAATGTCCTCTTGGATCTTTGAAAGGTAGGGACTCTAATAAGATTTTATATATTGCGGAAATAGTGTTTATTTCCTCGAAATTGAGCAGTATTTTTTCCAGCATTGTGGAGGGTGCAAGGTGGGGGAAATCGGGCAATTTCTGTTTAACAAAATTTCTAATTTGAAGATAGTAAAAGAAATGTGTAGCTGGGAGGTTGAATTTTGAACGTAATTGTTCAAAAGATGTAAATACAGTATGTTGTCTATATAAAGATCTCTGAGCGTTTTAATCCCAAAACTTTTCCAGGTGTTAAAAACTGGATATACTTGCGAAGGTTGAAAGAGGTGGTTCTCTTGCAGAGGTGCCACTGATAAAAGATTTTCCATCTTAAAATGCTTTCTGATTTGGTTCCATATTCTGAGTGAGTAAAGCACAATTGGGTTATTCGTATATTTGCAATAACTTTCATTTATTGGAGAGCAGAGCAGGGAATATAAAGAAATACTACAGGATTTTACTTCTATTGCGGACCAAGCCTTTGTATGTGCATTTATTTGTGTCCAGGTTTTTATGGCTTGTATGTTTGCTGCCCAGTAATAAAACTGAAAATTAGGTAAAGCCATGCCACCTTCTGCCTGAAGTCTTTGTAGGGTCGCTCTTCGGATACGTGGGTGTTTTGAGTTCCAAATGAATGAGGTTCTGCGGTGGGTTGGCACCCTGCCCGGGATTGGTTCCTGTCTTGTGCCCTGTGTTGGCTGGGATTGGCTCCAGCAGACCCCCTGTGACCCTGTGTTCGGATTCAGCGGGTTGGAAAATGGATGGATGGATGAATGAGGTTATTGTTGAATCTAACTGTTTAAAAAACGATTTATTGATATATATTGGAATGTTTTGAAATAAAAAGAAGTTTAGGAAGGATATTCATCTTAACAATGTTAATTCTTCCGGCTACAGTGAGATGAAGGGTTGACCATCTATGCAAGTCTTGCTTAATTTTTTCCATACAGACGCCAAAATTTTGTTGATAAAGAGCTTTATGTTTACTTGTGATATTTACCCCTAGGTATTTAAACTGATCTGCTATGGTAAAAGGTAGGGTGTCTAATCTAATATTATATGCTTGTGAATTCACTGGAAAGAGTATACTTTTATTCAGATTAATTCTAAGACCAGATATCTTTTGAAATTCTGTTAGTGCTGTTAAAACAGCAGGGGACAGTGTTTTCTGGGTCTGATATATATATAAGACCATATCATCTGCATATAGAGAAATTTTCTGTTCCAGTCCTTCTCTGACAATCCCCTTTATCTGATAAGAATTTCGGCAGTGAACCGCCAGTGGTTCAATAGCGATTGCAAACAACAGTGGCGACAAGGGACATCCTTGTCTGGTACCACGTTCTAGTTTAAAGTAGTCTGAGCAAATGTTATTAATACAAACTGAAGCTTCTGGATTGGTATACAGTAGTTTGATCCATGCACAAATATTCGGGCCAAACCCAAATTTCTCCAATGCAGTGAAAAGGTAATTCCATTCAATCATATCAAATGCTTTTTCTGCGTCTAATGATAGTAATATCTCGGGTGTTTGATTTTGCTGGTGAATATATAACATTAAAAAAGCGTCGGAGATTTGAAGATAGGTGTCGGCCTTTAATAAATCCAGTTTGATCTTGTGATATTACCGAGGGCAGCACTTTCTCCATCCTTCTAGCTAGGATTTTTGAGAGTATCTTAACATCATTACTCAGGAGTGAAATTGGTCTGTATGATGCACATTGTAACAAGTCCTTATTTTGTGATTAATGCTTGTCAAAATGTTTGAGGTAGTATTTGGATGTCTCTAGCTTCTGTAAATGTTGCCAATAAGAGGGGAGCTAGCTGAGTGGAGAATTTCTTATAAAATTCTACGGGGTAACCATCAGGGCCTGATGATTTCCCGCTTTGTAGTGACTTTATAGCGTCTAGTAATTCTGTTAGAGGTTTATCCAGTTCCTCAGCACTTAAAGCATCTATTTGTGGTATCTGTGATGTATCCAGAAATGCATTAGATTGTGTGTTGTCTTCTTTGGGCTCAGTAGAATATAAAGACTTATAGTAATCTCTAAATGTGTGCATTATTTTATTATGGTCAATGATTTCTTCTCCATTCTTGTTGGTGATTACTGGTATTGCATTGTGAACTTCTTGTTTGTGAATTTGTTGAGCTAAAAGCTTATTAGCTTTTTCTACGTGTTCATAGTAATGCTGTCTAGATTTATAAATAAGTTGTTCAGTTTCTTTAGTTGTTAAGATGTTAAGTTCTGTATGCAGGGCCTGCCTTTTCCTGTGGAGAACTTCATTTGGACGCCTGGTTTGTTCTTCATCTATTCTAGTAATTTCACTTCTTAGCTCTGACACTTTCTTGGTTTCTAATTTATTTCTGTGGGAAAGATATGAAATAATCTGTCCTCTTAAGAAGGCCTTTAGAGTTTCAAGGGTGTTCCTGCAGAAACCTCTGTGGACGTGTTTGTCTCTAGGAAGAAGCTGATTTGTTTGGATATAAATTCTGTGCAGTTCTCGTCTGCCAATAAAAGAGGGTTAAGACGCCATCTGCGAGGTGAGTGTGAGGGGCTTAATGATTTTAGCTCCAAGACTAGAGGGGCATGGTCAGAGATAACAATTGTGTCATATTTGCATGATTTAATTGTAGGCAGGAAATTATTATCTATAAAAAAATAATCAATTCTTGAGTAGCTATAATGCACTGGTGAGTAGAACGAATATGTTCTTGAGTTTGGGTTAAGAAACCTCCAGGGGTCTGATAAGTTGTGATCATTTAAAAACTGTGTAATTATCTTTGCAGTATTAGATGTCGTCCCCCCTGTCACAGGAGTCCTATCTAAGAGTGGATTTAAAACACAATTAAAGTCCCCAGCCATTGTAATTTTATGAGTGTTCACATTGGGAATGGATGCAAATAGATTTTGCATGAATTCCTTATCATCAACATTGGGTGCATAAACATTTATCAAAATCATTTTACTGTTATATAAGTTGCCCATGACCATCACATATCTCCCTTCAGGGTCCGACACTACATCTGATGCTACAAATGGAACTGTTCTATGTATGAGAATTCCCACCCCTCTAGTTTTCTTTATAAAGCTAGAATGGAACATTTGGCCAGTCCAGTCTTTTTGTAATCTGAACTGATCCTTGCTTAGTAAGTGGGTCGCCTGTAAAAGTACTATTTTAGCGTTTAAGCCTGTTAGGTGAGAGCATACTTTCTTTCTCTTTAATTCGTGATTCAGGCCTTTAACATTTCAGGTCACAAAGTTAACTGTCCCATCACGGAGACATTGAGTCTGAGTTTTTAATGTCATTTTATAGATTTAATTGGTAATATGGCAGTTTTAATCTTAGTTTCAAGATTCCCCATGAGTTATTGCATTTTAGCCTATTGTTGCATTGATATTTATAATTATAAGGATTACAAGAATAGATTAGATAGAACCTGCTCTCCTTCTCTCCCCCTTTATCCCCCCACCCCCCCCATTTTGCCTCCCCACATGAGGCTAGATCCCACTTCGCGATGTCCCAGTCCTCTGACATACGAAGAGACAGAGCACGTCCAAATCAATACAAACCCCACCCTGCAGCGGCGTTAGAGAATTAAAACAGAGATATCTTTTGCAGCTAAATTCTTAATACTATCTGCCGAAAATATTATCATTAACAGTATTTAAGCTTGAAATAATCTTCAGTGCTTTTAAGTTAAGATATTAAGATAAAAAAAAAAAAAGAATCAACCCTGGGAATAATTTTAAAAACTAGTCTAGGATAAACCTGGTAATTCCTACTGTAATAGTATAATGGTAATAGTATAAATAGTAGAAAAAGCAATAAACCAAGGGTATGATGTTAAACAGTCTACTTTAAGGTATAGTAGAATAAAAAAAAAAAAAAGAAAAAACCGAATCCTACTTTAATTACTTCCACATTTTCACACTCACGTCTATAACTCTATAACTCTGATTAAAACATAAACATATAAAGTCCAGATAAAGAAAAGGATGTATAATTATAATACCAGTCTCTTTAAACATGGATCCAGAGAGCAGATCATAGGTCCTTGCCGTGCCTTGATAGAATACGGCTCCATATTAGCTTTCAAAAAAGTGTCGGAAACAGCTTCTTTAGTTCCTTTTCAGCTTCTTCTTTGCTTAGGAAAATATAATATTGATCTTGAACTTCCACTTTCAGTTTGGCGGGATACAAGAGGCTGTATTTGATATCGGCTTTCCGTAGCAACTTTTTAATGTCAATGTAGGATCTGCGTTTTGCAGCTGTTGATGGTGAGAAGTCGGGAAAAATACGAATAAGATTATTTTCGAATATAATCTCTTGCTTGTGTCTGAGAAGTGCCATCACATCAAGCTTACATCGTAGTCGCTCGAAGCGGACAATAAAAGACCTAGGTTTAAAGGTGCTTGGTCTGTTTGTGCGATAAGCCGTGGCTATCTCAATGTCGAGTTTAAAGTCATCTCCAATTATTTTAGACAGTAATTCTACTGCAAATTTCACTGGGCTTGAGCTTGAGCTTTCTCATTTCTCAGGTATACCCTCAATTCTTATATTATTTCTTCTGCACCCATCCTCCAGGGCTGCAAGTCTGTCTCCAAGTTTTTTGCATTCGGAATTCGCAGCTGTGGCTTTTTCATCGGCGTTAGACGCCAGTTGTTCCGCTGTTTCAACTCGAGCCGTGAGTCATTAATCTGGTCAGCAAGCATTTTCAGTTTGGAATTAGTTTCTTCGATGTGTTCCACTAATTTCTCCAACATGCCTTTAAAGTTCACGTCAAAACGTTTAAATAGACGCGTTTCCTTATCTTTGTTATCCTTCTTGAGCTCAATGGTCACCTTCTTAAGATCATTCTTGTTATCTTTCTTAAGCTCATTTATGGCCGTAACCATGGCAGTGGCCAGTGTAGCGATCATCCCTTTCAGTTCGGACAGTTCACTTCGGCTTTCGTGACCGCGAGTGGAAATGCAGCTCCTGTTACAGCAGATGCTGCAGGCTCGCGATGAGTAGATGAGAGCACATCCTGCAGGGCCTTTTCTAGTCTCGAATGATCCTCAGAAATCGGCGATCCATCGCGACCTGTATCACTTGCACCTTCGCTCCCATTTTCACTCTCGACTGGAGACGATACAATGGAGCGGGGTCCCAGGAAATCTGCGCATTCATCTGCCTGTTCCAGGTCAGTCTCCGTGAGGCCATACCTTGCACTCAGGCTGGAAGTCTGTCCAGACTTTGATGCAGCTTTAAGTTTCTTTTCCGGTTCTTTCTGACTTTTCTTCTTGTTACTCATGCTTGTATATTGTAGTGGAAGTTCCTTGGTCGGGTTAAATACAGGATACCTCTAAATAATATGAAATACGTGGGAAAATAAAGCCGCTGCTAGCGGAGCTCTGCTTCAGATGTCCATCTCCTATAAACGGACGAGACCAAAATAATTTTTAATATTGTGTAAAGTGTCATTGAGTTTGAGAAAGATGCTATACAAAAAAAATTATGACTATCATTACTCAGTATCATTTTACCAGACAGCGTTAATTCCACCATACCAGGTTAAAGCACATTTTCTTAGATATACTTGCCTGCTCCAGTAAGTTAATTGTCAATTCAGATCAAACCAGTGTATTCTTGTAAAGCTGCCGTCACTAGGCACAGACAGTATTTACTGAAATGTATACATTTAATCCATGTAACATAGGACACAAGATTGGGGCACCACCTTGGTAGGCTTAAAGCAAAGAAATACACAACAATTGCAGCAACACAGACACAAGTTCATAACAGACCTGATTCAAGATGGTCAATTTTAAGGTTATGAGTTCACGAAGCAGGAAGGGGATGGTCCAGGTGGCCAGACATGGATGTGATGTCAGAGATGGAGTGGCTGTCAATCTTCCATTCTGCAGAGAGGGGAGGAGAGAAGGCATTAGTATGCAATGCCAACCCTGATCCAGTGGATAATTACCATCACCAAAGCCCTTAAGCTGTCTACCATGCACACACACACGTGACACCCAATATAACAGCTCACATAAATTAACCTAATATAACGTTCTTAAACCCAGTTAATCCAATTTATGGTCTGTTCATCAGCTTATTATTCTTTGTACACAAAAACACATATGCCAATAATTAAACGTAACAAAACCATACCAATTAACAAAAGTATTAAGACAGAGAAGAGGATAACACAAATTGCAGCTAACAGAATTCCTGCAGTAGATAAACATCAGCTCCATGATCATCTATGACAGGTAAAGTCATAGTTTTGATGACCTAGGCCCAATGAACACCCTCCTTGATCTTGGTTATTCTACAGTGTTAGTATGCATTGAATTCCAATTCGGCTGCATTAAGTGGTTTAACTAAAAAAACTATAGGGAGTGTAGCTCAGCTAGAACGTTGTTAATAATGGCTACAGTTGTGACACACTGTGCAACTGTTGAAGAAATTTAACAACAAAACCAAAAAATATTATCAAGCTGGAGTAACACTGAAGATCTCTGGAAAATTTGTTAAAAGGCCAAATTAAACTGCAGGTCAATAATGACTGTGTGGTCAAAATCTAAATTATATTTAATGTTTTCAAAACTGATTTCTCAAGGGAAGTCTTTCCATCATTATAAGCAATGTTTAGATGATCTTTAATACACAGCTCATACTTAAATAGCCAGCCACCATGACACAACATTCTGTTGCTCACATGCATAGCAGCATGTAGTGACAAAGAAACCGGCACAGAAATGGGCAGCTTGTGTGTCATCACTGACTGAGAAGCCAAATCAGTCAGTCAGTCGTGGCTGTACTGTCAATCCAATGAGTATGCTGCCCATCCATTTGTCCATTTCAAACACTCCCCTCCTGTTTGCATGCTGGTGGGAAATCAGCCGAGTCTAGGAAATGCAAATCCATGGGCACAATGGGCAGGAGAATTGCATCCCCAAGATGCAGTAGGTTAGTGTCAATAGAGACGTCTTGCTGCTTTCTTCTCCTCTTATTAATGGGTCCATTGTTGCTCAATGTGACGGACTCCTTCGGTGATGTCCATCTCCAAAGTGCACAATCCCCAGTAATTATCTTGAGCTGCCTATGTGGACTGGAACAGACTTTGAGAGAACACTTGAAGTGGTTCTTCCAGAGTTTCTTTGTGCCACCTCGAAGTTGGGATGGTCACTGTACAGGACCATCTGAGGAAGCCAAGACTCATCCAATGCAGATAACATATCTGGTCCAGTGGAAGACAGGACTGAGGAGCATGGCCTCAATGCTGGTTGATAAGCCAGCATTCCAGAATTTTAGTGTGTGGGATCTTGTCCTCCCAACTGATGGCCATGATCTTCTGGAGGTAGCAGATGTGGAATGCGTCTAGGATATGGATTTGAGAAGCCAACATAAAATAACACAAAATACTACAATGTTACTTCTTAAATCATGACAACAACTGTTAACCTGAATGTGCTCATATGAGGGGCAGTCAAAAAGTTCCTGGAATTGTGATATATAGCGGGAGACTGAGAGATCAGATTATGGGAACGCAGCACGTCTGTAGACCAGTTAAAACAGGTCTTGATTGGTATTGTTTTAATTACTTTTTGAGTTAGATGTGTGCATAATCATTTGGCAGAATGTCGCAGTTCGAACAACGCTCTAACATCAAGTTCATGTGCAAGCTGGGGAAATCGGCTTCAGATATGCTACCGGCACAGCAGCAAGTTTATGGTGCTAATGCACTAAAGAAAACTATAGTTTACAATTGGTTTTCCTAGTTTAAGAACTACAAGAGAAGTTGCAGGTGAACCACATAACAGGAGGCCTGTCAAGTGCGACAGCTGGTTCAAGCTGATTGAAAAATAACCATCACGGAGTTGGAGGAAGAACTTTGTATCTCCCATGGATCAATTCATGTGATTCTGACCAAAGATTTGAAATTGAGATGCGTCTGCTGGAGATCTGTTTCAGAAAAGTTTGCAGGACACAACATTTCTAGTGATGAGTCATTGGTGTACATCTACAGCCTGGAGATGTAGATGCAAGCATCAGAGTGGCACACAAAGTCGTCTCCCCAACCAAAGAAATCACGCCATGTCAAATCCAAGACAAAAGTGATGCTCATTTCATTCTTTGACATTGATGGTTTGGTGCACCACGAATTCGTACCGCCTGGACAGAGTGTTACTGGTGTTTTCTACGTGCAAGTTTTACACAGGTTGTGTGATGCAGTTCAAGGGAAGAAGGCCGATAAGAGGCAGGGACAGTGGTTTCTGCACCACTCTAATGCACTAAGCCACACATTGCTTGTTGTGCAGCAATTTCTTGCCGATAAAAACATTCCAGTCATCACACAACCACTGTACTCACTGGATATAGCTCTATGTGACTTTTGGTTGTTCCCTACTTTGAAAATGGGACACAAGGGAACATGCTTTTCAACTGTGGAGGACATCCAATCAAGTGCTATGGCTGAACTCTGTACGTTTCCACAAGAAGCCTTTCACCGGTGCTTCCAACAATGGCAGGATCAATGGAGCAAGTGTGTGTGTGCAAATGGGCCCTACTTTGAAGGTGACTAGGTGAGTCTTGTCATATGTCTTACCATTACATTGCAATACCACCATTCTGGGAACTTTTTGACTATACTACATATTTCACAAATACAGTTATTCTACATTGTACATGTAAGGTGCTATATAAACTAAAATTAATTTTATGGACTGGCAATTTCTGGGCAACTCCACTCTGCCCAATTAGTTAAGAGTTAAAGGCTGTACCCCTAATGTCTTTGAATTGATCAACTGCAGGAGACAAAGCCTTCTTTAAAGACAAGGACCATAATGAGACATTTAAAAAAAATCAAACACAAATATAAAATTCCAGAAGGGAAAGACAGATTACAAGATAACGAATGTGCACACTCTTGCATAACTAGAGTGATGTAAGCCTTCCTATAACACTCTGACATCCATGGAGGCTTAGGCCTGAAACTGCATTTGGCTTCAGTCAGCATCTGTGGTTAGATAATTCAGTCGCACTGCTTTTAGAATCAGACTGAAGAGAAAGCACTCGGCTCCCTCAGTAACTTAAAGTTGTATTCAAGTGCACACGTTGCAAGTTTGTTTCAGTTGTGCTGCTTGTCTTCGATTATGTCTTGGAAGATTTCCAGTTTTCTGTAGGCTTAATGCAAGTAAAACCAAGCCTTTTTTTCTTTGCTGGATAACAATCACAATTGTAATCCCTCTTAATGTCCCGTTGTAGGTAAGGAGATTGTGTGCTAGAGCCGGCAACCTCTGTAAAACATCTGGGGATTTAGCTTTATTCTATAATGATCTCACAATGCATCCATTCCGAAATCCTTCTTTTTGTCATTTTTTGTAGTATGGTTGCATTTTCTTTGTTTTTTTTTGCTGTTAATTTTGTTGAATGTGGGTTCTTTTGCTGGAAATCTGGCCAATACAAGATATTGAACAGAGTGGTCAAGGTCTGGAAGGTCTGTTGGTTAAATCCCAGCTCAGCCACTCAGTTGCTGCTTGACATAAAGAAGTCTTTTTAACCCCTTTTCTCTGAGCAGATCAGTATAGCAATTAAACCATTATCAAGGCAGCCTTTGCTAGTCATTCTATTTCACTATATGTTTCTTTACTTTTAGCCTGATTTTAAATACCCATCCAACAAAATTGTGCAAGAGTATTTCTTACAATTCAGAAAAGCAAACATCAATCACTTATGTTCAGCCACTATGTGAGTCAAAGCATGTCACGAAACCTTTGTAATGTTCCTTCTAGCTGGTGAAACCAAACAATAGATGACTTTATGTCCGTTAAAAGCTGCCAATACATTACAATGCATGCTTGTCACTTTTATTTTCTGTAGTAAAGAATACACTTTACAAGCATCAGTATGAGCTGTCCATAACTGAAGACCAAGTAAGGAGACAACAGCCGAAGCAACACATAAGAAAGGCTACAGGACCAGATGGAGTCGGTCCTTGAGTTCTTTGTGGTATCCTTTGTCCCTAAGGCTCTAGAAAGTGTGGAAAACATCCTGCATTGTTCCTGTTCCAAAGAAGGCAGGCACGTTTTCACCTAATGACTACAGACCAGTGGCACATTAATTTCACATATTGAAGACTTTTGAGTGGCTGGTCCTCAACTATATAAGTAGACTTGTGGTAGACCACCTGGACCCACTGTAGTTTGCCTGATAGACAAAGACTGGAGTGGAGGATGCAATTATCCATCTGCTCCACGAGGCTTATTCTCACCTGGACAAGCTGGCAGCACTGTGACGATTATGTTTTTTGATTTCTCCAGTGCCTTCAGTACAATCCACCATCCCTGTTAAGGGGTAAACTCAGAGATATGCAGGTGGATAGGTCTATGGTGTCCAGGATAATGGATTATCTGTTAGGCACACTGCAGTTTGTGAGATTCGAGGGCTGTGTTTCTGATACAGATATGAACAACACTGTAGCACCACAAGAAACAGTCCTGTTTCCTTTTCTCTTTACTCTGTACACCTCAGACTATATATACCTGTTTAACACCAGGTCACATCACTTGCAGAAATTCTCAGATGATACTGCACTTATGGGATGTATTGATTAAGGGGATAAGACAGAGTATAGGAGTCAGCTGGAGAAGCTGGTGTCTTGGTGTAGAAAGAATTGTCTGCATCTTAACATTAGTAAAGCCAAGGAACTAGTTATTGACTTTTGTTGCATCAAAGAGCCTCTATGTCTGGTCACTATTTAAGGATTGGATGGAGAGGTGATGCACTGCTACAAGTATTTGGGGGGGGGTTCACATCAGTGACATGTTGGATTGAGAAGCTATATAAGAAATATCAGAGCAGGCACTTTTTTTCTTAGGAAGCTACGTTCCTTTAATGTGTGAAGTAACATCCTTCACATCTTCAACAAACTCTGTGATGGCCAGTGTGATTTTTTACGCTGTGGTGTGCTGCGCTGATAACATCACTTCAAGAGATGCCCACCGAATCAACAAGCTAATTAAAAGGGCAAAGCTCAGCTATAGGATGAACTGTGGACCTTCTGGAGGTCATAACAAAGTAGAGGATTAAAACAAAACTGAGAGCCATTGTGAACAAAGCTGCACATCCTCCCTCTGACACACAGTGTTGTGCAAGTTCACACCTCACAAGACTAGCTCAAAGTTCAGTTCACACAGATTAAAATGAATAAATTCATGTTCATTGTTCACCATTTCAATTTTGAACTAGTTCATGTTCAGTTCATTTTCTATTTTTTAAGGAGTGAGAATAAATGACTCATGAGTTTACTTTTTTCAATTTTGCAAGCCTTATATTAGGCTATTACATTGTTCTTGAATAAAATACAATAATTATGAAGACTTTTTTATTTAAATGCACTTTATTGAGTTATACCCAGCAACAAACACATATAACCATATATGCTAATATTCTCCCGGTCAAAAAAGAAATTAAATAGATGCAAGTATACATATTGTAAGAAAGGCGCTATATTGCGCCCGACCCGACACAGATTGACATGGGAGGCATGTATAAAATAAAAAGACTTTTATTTTTCTTCAGCTGGAGGGCACATCTTCCCTGTAATCCATCCAGCCACAACACAGTCCCAAGCACTGAAACTACACCACAAAAACACTCTCTTCTTCCACCACCACTCCTCGACAGCTTTGTCCTCCTTCCACCAGACTCTGGCTGATGAGTGGTGGTCGCTGGTTCCTTTTTATTGGGTAAAATAGTGCTCCAGGTGCTTGATTGGCGACATCCACCTGCACTTCTGGGTAAGGCGAAACCAATGCCCAAAAGGGGCCAGCAGCTCCTGCTGCAGCACCCCCTGGTGGCACCTGCGGAACCCCACAGTGCTGCACAGAACTCCAACCCCCATGAAGCCCTGAGGGAGTCCGAGGCACCGCTGCAACCCAGGGAGGCTGCCATCTAGCATCCAGGGGGGGATACTGGGCTTCCCATCCTTGTCCCCCTGGCAGATGTGGTGAAGGGGCGTCCCGGCTAGGCATGGGCCCCGGCCATCCGTCACAATATAAGTTACCGCTCTATTTCCAACCATGTGACATAAATGGTGACTGTGGAACTAACTTATTATGCTACCGGTCAGTGTCTATCTGTCTATTTAAAACAACATTTTTTAAAACAAGTTGTAATGGGAAGTTGCTTTATTTGCTTTGGATTCAGAAAATAAGAACAGAGGATGCTTTACAAATGACAGTGGGCCATTTCCTCCACTAGTATTTGGGGTTAGATCATAGTTTAGATCTCCTAAAATTTCATCCAAATATTTTTTAAAAATCATCAAGTTATCCTCTTCAATTACATGATGCTGTTCTTTTGCTGAAGTTCTTTTTGGCCATTCCTTTAATTCCTCATGTGGTGAGGCCTGAACTCACTTTTCAATAATTCATATTATGTTATTTACACTTTAACTAAATGGATTGTGCTGGATGAACTTTAACAATGCCTCTCAGACCAGGATTAGGCCCCGATGGAGGCCATGACTAAAGACAGAGGTCACTGCTGTTTGCCTTCCAGAGGAGGATGTGTCCTTCAGCCCAATCAAAGTAGTGCGTATTGATTTTGGGAATTTTGCTAGCTTATATGGTAAAGAAACAGATTTTAAATATAAGAGTTATCTTTACTCCTCTTTATGTATATCAGTTAAACATTTTATGTTTATTTCTAATAAACGGTAGATTCAGAATGTATTCAGACCCCTTCGCTTTCCGCACACTTTATTATGTTTTAGATTTATTTTTAAATTGATGAATTTGCCACTATTGCCCATTAATCTACACTCAACAGCCCACAATAATAAAGTAAAAACATGTTTGCTGAAAGGTTTACAAATTTATTAAAAATCAAAAACTGAAATATCTCATGTATATACTGTGAAAGAAGCCTGGCTACAGAGAGACACATAATGTTCAGATGCACACCTATTTATTTTACAGTTCTTTCTTGCACACAACACAGTACCCAAATCAGTCACAATAATAGCTCAGTCCTTTTATTTTCCTTTCCTTTCTTTGTTACTTCTGCTTTTCTTCTGCCACCTCCATTCCTCTGAAGCTCCGTCTTCTGCCTCCCGACTCCAGCTCCCTGAATGGAGTGAGGTGGTCCCTTTTATAATACTCCCAGATGTGCTCCAGGTGCTCCCTGATGACTTTCCTGCAGCACTTCCTGGTGTGGCAGAAGTGCTGCATACCATGGCTTCTGAACCATCCAGGCACCCCCTGGCACTGGCCATGGGTCCCCACAAGGTTGAGCTTCCCAGTTTCGTGGTTCCCATGCAATCCCGGAGGGCTGCCATCTTGCGTCCCAGGATAGGAATTGCCCCTCTCCCGGTCCCCTGCTTCTTCATGCCTCCCAGTGGGGCAAGGTCCCCAGCTGTCTATAACAATGCGTATTCAGACTGTGGTACTCCAAATTGAGGTCAGATGCATCCTGTTTGCTTTGATTATCCATGAGATATTTCTAGAACCTGATTGGAATCCTCCTGTGGCAAACTGAATTGATTGGACATAGTTTATAAAGGCACATGCCTGTGTATACAAGGTCCTACAATTCACATTGCATGTCAGGTCAAAAACCAAGTCATGAAGTCCAAGGAACTCTCTGTAGAGTTCCATCAAATTGTGGTGAATCAAGGGTATAAAAACAGTTTTAAAGGTTTTAGTGTTCCCATGAGCACAGTTGCCTCAATAATTGTGAAATGGAAGACGTTTCCTATAGTTTTTTCGTCTGGCTAAACTGAGTAACCGGGTAAGAAGTGGGTCAGGGTCAGGGAGGTAACCAAGCACCCATTGGTTACCCTAACTGAGCTCCAGAAGTCCTCTACTGAGATGGAAGAAGTTTTTGGAAAGACAACCATCTCAGCAGCACACCATCAATGAGGTGTTTATGATAGAGATAGGATGGTAGCCTCTGTTGAGTTAATGGCATACGACAGCCTACTTGAGATCTGCTAAATGGCATTTAAAGGACTCTGAGAGCATGAAGAAAATAATTCTTTGGTATGACAGGACAAAGATTTAACTCTTTGGGCAGATCTCCAAACACTATGTATGGCAAATCTCCTTCCTAACACCATACATACAGTGGAACACATTGGCAGCAGCATCATGCTATGTGGGGCTTCTTAGCAGGAGGGTCAAGAAGACTGGTCAGAACGGATGGAGAAATGCATGTAACCAAAAACACAGAAAGCCTTCTTCAGAGTGCATGCAACCTCAGACTGGGGTGACTGTTTTATTTTCAGCACAAATATGCCCTGAAACATAACAATACAATGCTGGAGTGGCTTCAGGACATGTGTCTGATTGCCTTTGAGTGGTCCAGCTAAAGCCTGTATTTAAACCTCATAGAACAACTGTGGAAAGACCTGAAGATGGCAGTTTACTTCCCATTCAATCTAATTGAGTTTAGGAGGCTCTCCCAGTAAGAATGGGGTAAATGAGATTTAACCAAGAAATTTCAAAACTGTAATTTCTGCAAAAGTGGCTCTACAGAGTATGAATTAAGGGTCATGAGTGAGAGATTTCAGTTTTTGATTTTTAATATATTTGCAATCCTTTCTGAAAATGTATTTTCACTTTGTTACTGTGGGTTTATTGTGCATAAATTGATGGGCAAAAATAGCATGTTTATCCATTTAACATTAAATGTAAAGTGAAGGGGTCTGAATACTTTCTGAGTCCACTGTATAGTACATATGTAATAATGTCATGGAGTGTTCTGTTCAAAGTTCATTTCCTGGGTAGATGGGCTTCTGAGAGTGAGCCTTAAGCCCACCAAGGAGTTAAATGACAAGTATCTGTTAGTACTACACCAATTTATAGTTGGAAGTGAAAGCTCGATTTCGATTGTAGGAATGGTGCTCAGCAGAAAGGACATCAAGGATTCTAAAGAAATTAAAAGTAAGCAACTCTGTCTTATTCTCCCACTTATCCAGGGTTGAAAAAAATTAAAAATTCTTTTTTGTTAAGGTCCAAGCAGGCCTTGCAAAGTCTTCTTGTTTGACAGTTTATTCAGACTACTTGACTCAAGAAATTTAATAATTATAACTTTCAATGCAGAAATATTATGGTCATCGCTATTTTGTTAAGAAAGATGAACTGCACCAAAGGATATCAGTGTTCATTTAAATTAATACAGTTACTGCTGAAATATGTTTAAATTAAATGAAAATTGTAACCAGTAGGGGGCACAACAGTGTCCCAAACCTCAGACCCAATAATGCCCAACACAGTCACAGGTTCAAACAATGAATGTTTAATCCACCAAGCACTTTATACAATTAAGCACAGCCAATAATCACATAAAACCATTAAACTCTTTCCTTCCACTTCCAGTTGAGTGCACAATGCCTTACCTTGTGGAGTCAAAGTTGAAAAGCTCCTTTTATACTGGATCCAGAATGGCATGACTTGTGGGGAGGACTCCTGGGTTGTTTGAGGGACAGGGCAGTCCTCCTCTGGCAGCACCCTCTTGCAGCACCCCAGGGACCCTGACAGGGTTGCACTTCCACACTACAGTTCCCATGAGCCCCCATGAGTGTCCAAGCTGAAACAACTCCAGTGAACCACTGCCACCTAACTCATGGGATGGTTGGAGGTCATACCATTGTCCAGCCCAGATGCCTTTCTCTCCACCATTGCACTCACAAAGTACACAGTTATTGTTGTGATGTGACATCTGTTGGAATGACAAATG